>NW_027464588.1:8615000-8915000 GCF_043290135.1 Rhipicephalus microplus
TTTATAAGTGTTCATGGTGAACTCAGTTTTTTATAAAAGCATCAAAAGAAATCGTCCCGTTTTCATGTAGCAGACGTCGCTAGTGTTGCTCAAGCGTGTTTACTTGAAACACGCGTGTAGTCATCCGATACACGTAATTTTGTTTGAATCAAAAGGTAACAACAAATATGACTGTAAATTATGACATCCGTTGTCCACATCAGGATCACGACTTTACGTCTTATGTGCACTGTAGGATGAAAACCTATTCGAATTATTTTTAATTCTCTCTGCCCTATTAGGGCCTAGTAATTTCTTTAGTATGCACTTGCTTTTTAGACATCGCTGCCCACGGCCAGGTTCTTCATATCTTGGTATGCATTTCATATCTTGGTATGCATTTCGGCACTCCAATAACCATAGTCTGTACTTGGCGTTACATGACCTATCCCAATCATCTATTGATATACCAATTCCTTTAGAAGCTTTAGTGACGAGCACAAAAAATTTGTTAGCATTTGCGTGCCTTTTCTTTCGTTTCCATTAAAAGGATTCCATGCCGGCCAGGCACTTATCTACCAACTTGTACAAAGCAAAGTACAAACACGGCTCAAGCGAAGAACAGTAGAAATTTTTTTGACAAATACTAGCGCTGAATACAAACAATACTGATTTGTTATACATTGAACTATTATATTACATATTGTAGGAACTGCATTGCAATTGTACTGCCGTTTTATCGCCCCGTATTTAGCTTTTTGTGCAGGGAATAAATTGACTGAAATCTGAACTAAAGCCCTTGGCAATTGGCATAAACAAGGTAGCACTTGGATTAAACTGACTGGCACGTGGCCTAACTGAATTGGCGCTTAGAATAAATGTTTGGAACATAAATTAATTGGCTTGGCGCTCAGATTATTTCAATGGCGTGCGCATTATTGGAAAAAAGTGAGTAAGAAAACCTGTAGTCCTTTGCAGGTACTCGATGCAGCGTGGTTTTGTCTAATGGTACACAATATAATGCAGCATGCAAAAAGCAAGCAGAAATGAATTAATTGCGTCGAAGGAGTGCGGAGAAAGTGGAGCTCTAGTGATTATATAGGAAGTGGGTGGATTATACTTTTGTACTTAAGTTTCGTGGTGCTTGCCGCAAAACCGTCCAGAAGCAAGGTGTTCGTATATACGCTTTCGTAGGACGAAGAAAGGCGCACGATATCCCAGCGCATCTGTGAATGGTGTCAGTGGTCAAGATACATTCTTGTTGGAAGAACTGTTGATCGCAGTATATAAACAGCGGCGTCTGAGCAAGTTTGTATCATGTGGATGGTCTTGCAATAAATGAATATTAACCATGCTTCTCCACCATTGTGTTCACACAAAAAGGTGCCAACTTTCTGTGCTTTTCTTTGAATATACCACAAAGGCCTTAGTGGCGTTAATGTTGTACAAGAGCATTGACGACATAAAAAGGCTAAATAACAACGTTTTTTTAACGAAAATCTCAACCACACAGTCCTTTTTGTTGATTATATGGCTGCCGATAGAAAATGCTCTTTTAAAGCTGTAAACATTTGATAGTTTGGTGAGGGCTACTTGCTTCGTTACTGAAATAATAAACCCTCATAAAGATGTTCTTAAGATATCATAAATGTTTCAATTTTGAAAACAAGGAGCCATACAAAAGTCAAAAAGGGACGTAAATAATGATGCCGGTGTTGAGTATTCCTTTAATCGTTGACACAGCCACGTGTAACCCATTTTCACAAAGTGCACTACCGGTCACATGGACGAGAAGGGCAGCTATACTGCAAAGTATTGGTAGTCTTAATGAAAATGCACTTTATTAAGCTAATGATCAGTGCTTCAACACAAAAAAACTGCACAATCTTGCAGGAGCTCTGAGCATTTCCAAGCATATTTTATTCCCCTCTCTCTCTCTCCGTACAATATACAGCAAGCAAGGTTTCAAACCATCTCAAGTCGAACACAAAATTCCACGCAAGGATCAATAGCAATTTTTTGTGTATCCCGCATGAACTTCGTTGCGCCGGTCATTGTTCAAAATGAACACAAGCTAAATAGTCCACTTCATGCGCTGAGATGTAAAAGGCTCAGGCACCCCTTCAACTGCGTCCTAATCTCGCTTTACAGAACAACTCGGCGAAAGCGATGAGGCAGGCCAGACCAAGACCAGCAAGGAGAACGACGAACACGCCACCGACTGTTCGCAGGCCCAGCTCGCTAGCTGTATCAGTCCTAGATTTGCCGGCTTCGGTAGTAGGACATCGTTTGAGCGGATCCCGTACTTTCCACCAGCGATCCTTGAATTTTTGCAGGGTGCCGCGCTCCTGCAGCCGTAGTAATGTTGACGACAGGATGTTGCGGTACGGAGATCCTGCACCAATAAACCATTATATGACATGGTTTGTTGAAAATAAGGTTTTATTTTGGGACGCATGAAGACTGCTGTGACGTATTTTCGTCCAGAAAATGGCGTAGAAAAGTGAACGCAATTAAATGGCAGTGCTATTCATGGTCGCATCGACGGGTCTGATGCTCACAGAATCGAATTCAGTCTTTTTATTATTTTTGCTGCAGAACATTTCTAAATAGCACTTCCTATTAAAAACCAATGAAACGTTTATCAATTGTCTCATGGTTTCGGCACAATCTGCAGTTTATGTCCAAGAGAAAAAAAATATAGTCCTTTGCCTTGTATTCACAGCAAGTGTACCTGCGTGCATCTTAAAAGTGAAAGTCTTCATTCGCGGAGACACGTATACATTGTTTTGCGGTCGCATACACTGATGGCGTTACCACCCCTCTTTTATATCATACCCTTTCATGTCGCAGTGATCTGGGTGGGCAGGATGATGCCACCATATGCAAGCAGCAAAATTAAGCAATGCATCGGGACCGGGACCTCCACTATTAGTTCCTGCAGAGCATTGTTCTTATGCTTCCGTTTCATTCGATGCCTTTACAATGATAGAAGCACAATTTCGTCACCGTCGTGGCCCACCACGAGTAGGCAAGGTTAGCCCAAGCTTCTACTTGCCTCATATGATCTATCCATACGAATCATAGCTGTACAATGCACCCCTGACTTACCTGGCTAAAACTTGATTAAGTGAAGCTTTGGGCTAGATGGTTTAGCAGTACGAAGTACGAACAGCATGAACTCAACACGGGTACTCATGAAAAAACACTGACAAGCGCTGTACAGTCTTTTATTGAAGAGTCTCTTCTTGTGTCTTCATGTTGAATTCACATTTTTCCTAACTCATAGTGACAACGCCGCTAATAGAACACTGCGCATCGCACTTAACATTCACCCTGAGAAAGATCGCTGCCAGGCTAGAAGGTACAATCAACGCGCGTTGCATATCACTCCAAAATGCCATGGGATGGCGTCCTTAGCCCAAGATGTGAGTCCAGTCAGAAACGCTCTTCTGGCTTTCGCACAACTTTCTCTGCTTGCGCTCTCAGCAGTAACTACTACAGTAACCACAAAGCTTTGTTTATTCTTTGATCATTCTATTTATATGTCGGCATGGAGATGTGAAACCAGGCGCTAACGTGTGTGTATCTACATTAAAGAGTGCTGTAAATACCAAACAACAACAGACATTGCGCAAGTTCTCTTATATCAATGTACGGTAAGCATTTACCTACTTCGAGAATGACACGTTTTGCTTTCGTGTTATGCCACTTGCTGTGACGTCGGAATCACGCGTTCATTTTTTGCTTCACTGACATAAACCAGCTTCATTTTGACACAAACTGTGTGCCGGCTACATGTAAATTGGGGTATATGGGACAATATTGAATTCCTCACTATATTTTAAAGTACTAACAGACCTGCTTATAAACAACAATACAACACGATCTTAAATAGGAATCACCGTCAAAGACAAACGCAGCTTTAAATTTATTCAATTACGCGCTCAATGGCATATAAGAGGTTCTAGAGAAAAGCGGGGACAATGTCAAAAAAACTATAGGCAGAGCATATTTACCTGCATACATAACTTTGATGAAATGATAATACAATAACTTGAATTGACTCAATACTCATAAAATACGTCGCCTGTGAGATTTTTGGCCCCTTTAGAGACTAACTTTTATTAGGTCGCGTGAAAGAAACGTGTCTTTGAAATCCTTTAAATATTGTCAGAAGAGGAAGTATTATGAAACATAGATCTTAGTGTTTACGTATCAACGTCATGCGATTATAAAATTGCAGTATCATAGATGAAAAACTATCCACAAAAAAACACGCTGACAACAACTCCATTACATGGTTATTACATGAAGCTCTTAATGACATGATTGTTTATGAGCAATGTGTCGTTTAGTAAAGTGGGGTTAGCGCACAATTGTGGACGATGCAGCAAGCCAATGCAAGAAATATGATACGTGTAACACTTATAGACAAGAAGAGAGCAGAGTGGAGCGAGGAAATAAATGTTCATTAATAACATCAGAATCAATAACACGACGAAATGAGCATGAGAGGAGCATGCAGCGTGAGGTCAGGCACTCGAAAATGACGCAGCAAGTTAGTTGGCCAAATGACATTACCAGTAGTCTACAGGAATAACGTGGCTTCAGCAAACACGGCGTCGGATCAATCGGTCAAAACGAGAGTACAGAAGACGCACTTGTCCTCCTGGGGTTAGTGAAGTCAGCCTCGTGATAGCGAAGATGACAATAATTATGACGAATATGAAAGTGAGACACGTTGTACAATTTAAAGCTCACCATGTGGTGTTGCGATGCCGTAACCCTTAGAGTCTAGAAGACCCCCGATCTGCTTGAGCTGGCACCGTCTTCGTACCACGTACTCAATGCTCGTAGAATCCATGAGGAAGGCGTAGCCACCGCGTTCCACACGCTCGATGCCCTCGGCAATGGAAGACACTAGGTCTTCTTTCATAGCGTGCCACATCATCTCGTACGTCTCGTGCCTCCACTCCTGCGAATCAGTGATTCCGATATACTAAGCGAAAACTGTTTATTTAAGTGATGCATGAGCAGAGTGCAATTGCTTTCAGACTTTTTCAAATAAAGTGGGAAAGTCTCAAAGCGCCACACAAGAGAAGTTTTGCTTTGAAGGGGGAGCTTGTTTCGTTGTGCTTGTTTTTGTGAATGCCGATATGTTTACTAATCTCAATATTGTGGCAAGTAGAGAATACACAAACAAGGAAGTGACACTCACGACAATGATTAGCAATGAAAGAAAACACAAAAAGAGTGTGTCTTTTTGTGGCGCTAGCTCTTAGGGACATCAGGTTTTTCGAAGAGCACAACGGAATTGGTCCCCAGCCAAGTCGAAGTTGTTCATCCGGCTCGAATGTCGCGCTCGAATTCCATTAAGCAAAACATTATAAAATGAGCCAAAGGTTGAAGCTAAGGACTGTACAAAATACACATGATATCGGAGAATTGGATTCGATCGAGTAAGAGCCCGCTAGCTGCAAGAATATTTATTGAAAATTGATTTATTTTGTTACTTGAAAGTGCAAGACTTTTCTCGTAGTGTAGCCTTACCTCAACGACACGCTTTTCTCCATGTGGCCTCTGAGATACCCGTCTACAGCGCTACAAGACGATGACAGAGTTGATATCGAAGGCAACGCAGAAAGAAGCGCAGCTGGTTGCCCGCTTATATGGATTCTATCAGGGGAGGCCCCACAAACCTGAATGAGCTAGCTTACTCGAAGGCGCGAGGTCTCGCTTTCCGCGACCTCGGAGAACTCCCCTGCCGGGCCGCAGTTGTGGAGACGAGATCGACCGACCACTTATAATAAATTATCTAGCACTTTTATCTCGGCAGGGGAGACTTCCCTCTTCTTAACAATAGGGTAAATCGAGCACAGGCATTGACTCTCGGGCTACTGCAGACGGTTTTGTATCTCAGCTCGGCTTTATTGCACAAAATTTATCCCGAAATTTATCCTAATAGCTCAGACAGGTATTGCGAATAATTCACTGGCCTAGACCACATGCTCTGGCATCGCCTGTCGTTGTGGGGCACGAACTAATCGAATGAAGAAAAGCAATTGTCCGCTAGGAGGAGCTCCGATGTCGGTGATCACTGTGGGCTGTACAGAGGGCCCACGATGTGGCGGTCAGGCTTGCTTGACTGTCCCAACATGGAAGCGGCCCAGCAGCACGTTGGGTCGTGCACCTCAAGACTTCAAATAAACTTTCGCATTCATGCATCTATTCATCAGCTAGCAGAAAGGCCTCAAACAATTAAACGGGCTGAGGATGATGGTGATGGTCTCATATCTATCACGTTCACCCACAAAGGTAATTAGCCTATAACTGGGTGGTAAAATGTTGAAAGTAATGGAATTGGAAACTTAAATCAATCTGAAAAGTTTGTTTAGAGATAAAACTTCGAATAAATAAAAATGCTTACTGAACAAGCAGGCAGATCATCTCTGTTTTCTGATAGAAATAACAACTTTGATTGAAAGAGCCGAGCGTTGATTTATGGGTGTCACGAAGATGACACATACTAACTAGAGAACAGTTTTCTTTTAGTACTTGAAGGGGTGGTGTCACCGAATTTCGAGGCTATTCCAAGCAAATTGTGGGTTTTTCTGTGTGCAAAGACTCTCCACATGAAGAGTGGGACACAAAAAACGCGTACAATATATTTCAATTCACGTCTAAAAGTGTAGCTGAATGCTCACTCCCACGATCTAGGCAAATCGCTCACGCAGCAACACTGACAATTCATGTGGCTGTGTTCTAATTATTAGACAGCACGTAGACAGTTTACGAAGACTGCTTAGAGGACAGCATGGAGCCCATGCTATTCGAGAATCGGAACACGTCTAGACGGCTTTTACGCGATGATACGCCACTTCACGTCTAGAAGAGAAACCCTTGATAAACAAACGTAACAATTGTATTTTTGGCTTATTTTGTGCGTAAATTAAATAAATTAAACGTTACTCACATTGAGCGTCTGGAGAAGCGTCAGCTTGTTTGCAGACGACCATTCCGGCGAGATTTCTTCTTTCTGGGCATATCTGAGTGATTCGCTGAGCCGCCATCTTGTTTAGACAGCAAATTAGCCTACATCGTATTTGCCTACGATGCGGTTTACTCAGACCTGCCTATTTTGCTGGTTACGTGAAAATTGAAATGGGACTGCACTACCACGCGAAGATATACTAATATGACGACGTGTATGAGCCGGTCTGAGAAGAGGGAATTGAAGTGTAGACTTAGGAAGATCTCTCTCTCTCTCGGCAACTTTGTCCCATGCGGCCTCTCCATCCAGCCTTCTATTGAACAAACCACCGTACCCCTACTTCAAACGTAACACTAACAATTAACCCACAAAGCAAGCACTATTTTTCAGGCCCTTTCGGTTTGTATAAAGTTGATCATTCCAGGTGTTTTTTGGAGTGGTGAGTTTCAAGCACCTGATACGTAATTATGTCTCGTTGTTAACGTTCAGCAACACATGTTTCTAAGCCTTCGTTTAAAACCACTGTCTGGGCAGAATTTCGCTTTATCAAAATGGTTACCTCACAAATATATCAGCATAAAAACTTCTCTACTTTGGTAATTTCTCTAGGACTACGTGACCAGGTGATTTTGTCTGCCTATTCCCGAACGTACGTAGTGCTCACGTTTTTCTGTTTTTTGAACACATCATTTGTTTTATAGGACGTACATGGTGCCATGAAAGGCCATCACCGAAACAGATATCCACTATGATATAAAATGTGGCCCAGCTTCAAAGGGTTTGATCGCAGTTGTGGTGGCTTCATTTTCGATGGACTCAAAAACGCTTGCGGCTCGTGTGCCTAATGTTGGGTGCACGTTAAAGAATTTCATGTGGTCAAAATTTTCATAGCCTTATACCGCGGCGCCATTGATAATCGTATTGTGGTTTCGGGACGTAACCCCAATAAAATACTGAATTCAGTTTACGAACAATTATGACTTCACTAACAGCACGACCATTGGATGATTATTGCTATTGTGATAACGATGCTGTTCAATAGAAAATATATTATTTAACAAGACCACTTGCTTTATTTTTGGTGCATAGTGCCTTTATAAGCAATACTGGACGCATTTATCAGCAGCCATTTATAATACTGGTCACTTATAGACAGTGCCATACCCTGAACAAGGTGTGTGTCGATCCTGAGCGAACGCATCCGTAGCGCACGGCTGACTGCTTCGCCAAGTCTTCGACACTCTCGATGGGGGAATGCAGCCTCTCTTTAGTTAGGAAAGCTGCCAGGTTAGCCGTGTAAGAGGAAACCAGCACGAAGGAGAAGATCCACCAAGTTGCAGCAATGATGCGTGCTGAAGCTGCCCTGCACAATATAATGTGTTATGTAAAATTATCTTAAACAAAGGACGGTGCCCAAGCAGGCCACGGGGTGTAAATTTGTTGACACAATGCCATTTTATAGAAAGTGTGCTACCCTATATGTTTTTTATATGGTATATGGATGCATGATATCCGATTTGTGACAGAAACAAGTAATAACAAAGGAAGGTATGCAAAATGAGCCAAACGTAATTAATGCGAATAGTGCAAACTATACTTAAAGTTGCGTTAAAGAAACATGTAAAAAATAGGCAACCAACAGTCGGGATATGCACAAAAAATCGTTACTCTTTAAATAACGGAAACACCAAATAAGTATTTTCTGTAATTTTTGTAAAAAAATTCACCAGGCCACAACAAACTACTGCGAAACATCATAATTGTAAAAGTATGTTCCTCTGTTTCTCTTTGAATATTTATGTTGAGGTAATGCCACCGTTAAGTACTTTATTGCTGTCTATCATGGGGCAGCGTCACCTCGTTGAAAGTACTTCGGACGCGTGACATTGAATATTTCAACCGAGAAAGCCAAAGTCTAAGGTTTGTCACAAAAATTACCAGTTCTTACAAGCGGGACTGGAGGACGTCTTTCCAAGCGAGAACAATGCACTAAGGCTATTAGCCACATATCTCCTCAATCTGTCAGCCGAGTTTAGATCTCCGTGCAACGTAACATTACTTTTTTTAGGCTTAAGGCGAAACACACAACTTCGTGATTAATCATTCTGAAAAGCTATACGCACTTTAAAAATATTGATGTTATTATATTTATTCAGCGTAGTCATATCTCAAGCAACAGAATGAAGCAATCCCTTAAGCGCTAACTTTTGTCTTTTGAACAATCTCTTTTATCAGCACAAGGTCGAAAACCCAACATTTGCTCAGTTGAAGTTTTCTCTTTAATATGCAAACACAGAAAAGATTGAGAACAAGAATTGCAATATTTAGTTTTAAATAAAATCTATGCAATGAAGCAGTTGATGAAAGAAAGATAATTTTCCACTTACCTAGGAAATATACCACATCCCTGCCTCATGATGGCGCTAACTATAAACCAAAAACTGTTAGAGAGAGTGAAGTCACTTTGCATCGTTGGCAGAACACTACTTCTCCGGCTGTCAGAATATAACATCTCTCGTTGGAGGTCGGAGGAACCGACTGCTTCCTGATCCTTGATGATGTCGAGCCTGGCACGGCCACTGTCCGTTTCAGTGTACCAATCTACATTACTGCGCGATAAACTGTTTCCACAGCAGCAGCATCCAAAACGTCGTGATACGGCACTATTTCTGCGGTACACTGCGCTCTTAGCCCGAGCCACGCAGCACAGAATTACACTCACTGCGACGCACGCCCCAGCGATACAAAGCCACACATCCCCCGACAGCGGAGACAGGAAGAATAGAAGGAAACGCTTCTGGTCGGTCTTCTTGTAGAGTATGCTGACCCCCAACGTCATGAAAGGCATAGTGAAGTCGACAGATTGCTCGCGCTCTGAGGTGATGGTCAGGTCACCAATCGCCAGGTCTGTCTCCTGCAGCGAAGACGTAGGAATCGTCGAGCAGTTGAGCTGGTTAAAATAAAGAGCATTTGCTAGAGATGAGGTGGGTTATAGGCACGCTTGTATACTGAAAAACGTATGGCGCTACAATTGACTTCAAGAAATTTTCAGATAATTTTGGTGGTTCACACATTCAAATAAAACTTGTAAAGAGAATGGTGCGGAATATTTGCAAAGGAAGAGTAGCCGGTATTTACCCTTAGATAATTGTGGTTGAAATGTCTCAATGTCTTCACTAAGCTTAGCTAAACAGTCTAAATCAAGCCATCTGAGGCTTACAAGTCTCAATTTTCATCTATGAGAGTGTGTCATTTCATTTATTACCCACTTGTGCTCGGTAACGTCATCCCTAATCACAGGGTCAAATAGAACACAGCTTTAGAACACCGCATTCTGTTCACAGCGAAATGAACATGACAGCACGCGTTAAATTTATTCCTACAAAATGAAAGTGGTTAGCACTTCGGTGTCTATAGTTCAAAATTGATAACTTGATTCCCAGTAGTAATATCAACTGTTAAACACTGCCGCTGCTTGACCCTTAGCCCGAGTTAGACAACTGGGTACGGTCTTTTCCATTATGCTGGCGTGTAAATGCAGTGAACAAAGAGCGAGGGCGAACACTTCTGATGCATGCCACATCAGCCATACTGAGCTTTTACGCATATGACACAAGTGGGTAAAAGCTGTCTATGTATGTGAACCAAATCTACGTTATGGCAATGTTTTTTTTTTACAGAGACGCACGTTAGTCTAAGCTGGTTGCTATTGTTTTATAAGTTATTGTTGGTATTAGGCGGCAGAAGGTAGACGATAGTTCCATGTTTAAAATACCATTTAGTCTGAAGACACGAAAGTTTTTAAAGCACAAGGTAGTTCATAACGGTTGTATCTTATGAACCGGAACGCCACCAAACTTTTTGAAGTACTGCGTGGACTGCTTATGCGCCATGCGGAGTGTTATAATCACAATCTGCACAAGCAAGTAGGACAGTTGTCCTAAAAATCTGGCTACTGAACTTGAACTTTAACTTGAGCTTGAACTTTATTTCGCATCTATACATTGTACAGATAACAGGGACACAGACAAAAAGCCACATTACGGCTTGACGAGGTCTGTGCCCCTTTTCTTTCGCAGCAAACAGTTGGCGGGCAAGATCAAAAATGCAATGCAAGAACAGATTCATGTACACACACGCACAGTAAGAAATAGAGATAATTTAAAACACTTGCATCCGAAAACAATGAACAAATTTATATACAAAGTTTGAAACGCGTCGCTATACACCTTCAACACAAAAATACACAAAAATACATAGTAAACATACGAGCATAAGAAGTATTCACTAATGAATATACAAATGTTCAAAAACGCTTCGCCTTGTACTTTTACCATAAAATGCATGTTCATTTAAAACACAATAGCGAATAAGATGTATGATCGGCACATCCAGATCCTTCGGGAGGGGAAATATGGCAGTTAATGAAGAGAGTTTAGCAAAGATGGTAAGGCATGACGTAGCATTTGTTTTCCATAATTTGTTCTACAATGTGGAACATGCCAGGTTTCTTTGTGACGTGTACTGAACGTGCTTGAATTTAATGTGAGCCTTGACAATTGCTCTAGAAAACCCATGCTATTCTTTCTTTCTATTAAAAACCGTTTTTGCAAAATTGTATTGTACACTGCCTTTAATGGTATGATATTTAACTGGTCAAAAACAGGGTCCATGTGTGCATCGAATGAAGCATTTAAAATCGTTCGAACGGCTTTCTTTTGCAAAAGGAATAAAATGTTGATGTTTGAGCTGGTTGTGTTGCCCCATACGAGATGACAATAATTGATATGTGATAGAAAAAAAGAATCTGAAAGTAAGAGCTTCACTTTCAATGGCAGCAAGAGGCGTAATCTTACTAGTATACCTGTGACTCGAGCAAGCTTATTGGCAATTGTGTTGACATGTTCATTCCATAACATGTTTTCCTGAAAAATGACGCCTAAACTTTTGACTGAAGGTACTACTTCTATCCCGGAAGTTCCTATCTGGAGACATCTATGGACAACTTGTTTTTTTATTCTTTGGTGTAAAAAGCACGCCTTTTGTTTTGGCAGCATTAATAGTTAGCGAGTTTGATAAACTCCATTTGTTTATTTGTTCTAGAGTATCATTGACAGTGCTGATGAGTTCGGCAACGTTTCTAGAAGTGATAAATAAACTAGTGTCGTCCGCATAGATAACAAATCGCGCCGTAGTCTTAATATTCGTTAAATCATTTATATAAATGTTGAACAATAGTGGTCCAAGTATGCTCCCTTGCGGGACCCCAGCACGTATCGGTAAATTTTTTGAATAGTGATTGCCTATAACAACAGTTTGATACCTATACTTCAGATAACTTCTAATTAATTTCAGAAATGTTCCTCTAAAGCCGTAAATATCAAGTTTTGTTAGTAAAGTGTTTTGATTGATGGTATCGAAGGCCTTTGAAAAATCAATGAAAATGCCAAGGGTAACCAAATTTTCTTCAAAGCCTTGCAGAATTATTTCTTTTTGGGTCAATAATGCTAATTCAGTTGAGCGACCTTTTCTAAATTCAAATTGAAAATCTGTAAGAAGATTGTGCTTGTTACAGAATGAGGTTATTTTTACATTTATCAGCTTCTCGAGACATTTAGAAAAAATAGGCAGAATTGATATTGGTCTATAGTTCGAGAACTTGTTTTTGTGGCCAGATTAGAAAAGTGCTGTTACCTTCGCGATTTGCATGCGTCTTGGAAATGTGCCGTTCACGAGCGAGATTGTACACGTGCTCCAAGACAGGACCGATTAGATCTAGTACATGCTTTGCTGGTCGAATCTGCAGGTCATCGATATCGCAGCTTTTACTATTCCGAATACTGCGAAACATGCTTTGTATCTCTTGAGTGTCTGTTGGGTTTAGGAATGCACTGTGAACGATTTTGGGTTTTAAATATTTTATGCATTGGGGATCATAGGAGCTATTTACAATTGACACAAAATAGTTGTTAAAAGCGTCAGCTAAGGCCGTGCCTGAAATGAGCTCACTGTCTACTGTTAATTCCTCTAGATTATCTGCCTGTTTGTTTCCATGCAGTAAACTATTTAGCTTTCTCCATGTGACATCGGTTCGCATTATCGTTTCGGCAGGGAACAATTTCTCGAAGTACTGTGTCTTTGCTGCCCTTAGGAACCCATTAACTTTATTCCGGAATTTTTTAAACGCGGCTAAAACTACTGCGTCTCTTGTCCTTAAGAACTGTTTAAAAAGAGCATCTTTTTGCTTTATCAATTTCAACGCACTGTCATTAATCCATGGCTTTCTTGCTTTTCTGGCTTTTTTTGTTTTACGCTTCAATGATTTTGCGTAAGCGTTTTTAAATGCGGATAAAAACAACTCGTACGCTTTGTCGCAGTCGCTGTCGTCGTACACGTCTTGCCAGCTTATGCGCGAGATTTCATCGCGGAATTTATCAAGAGTAAATGGGTTAATATCTTGAAATGTGTAGTGCTGATCTGCGGAAGGATGCAAGGGCAACATAGATGAATTCACAATTAGAAATATGGGCAAGTGGTCGCTGACCTGAGCCGGGATGACACCCGATTCAACGTTTTGTGCATCAATATTTGTGCACAAATATTGATGCACAAAACGTTACACTGTTACACTCATTTGTAGGAGTACGCAGTGAATTTTCTCAATCAAAGCTTACCATGTCCACAAGCTCGCGCATTATGCCGTTCCACCTGCCCTGTGAGTCACGGGTTCCGTAGGCGCCATCTCTGACGAGCTTGAGCCGGTAGCGAAAGCCCAGCGTTGCGGATATTTCACGGAGCAAATCCACGCAGTAACCCTCGAAGCGGTCGTTTCCCTCGAGCTTTCGCGCGGATTTCTTGAGCATGACGTATGGTGCATTCTGCAGTAAGCATCGTGTAAGACATACGCCAGAGCTTCATTCTGAAGTTTGGACGATATCGCTGGTATGTTTTCTGCTTCAGGAGACTTAGAGCTTGTATCTATGAACTTTTACGTTACCGTGCTACCGGAAGAAAGGAATGCATGTTTTTGCAAACCTTTATACCTAACAGATGCTACCTTTTAGCTTGTGCAAACCGCTAAATGGTGATGAAAATTGCATTGAAACTATACTTGATTTTGTTTAAATTGAATCATAACTGAGGCAAAATAGTAATACATGTTCTTATTGTTTTAGCGTATACTATTCTATAAACACATTGGATTACCGGACGATGGTTTGGCACCTCGTGATGACATGGACACGTTTGTTAGCGTTCACTATTTATTTATTTATTGTATACCTGCATCGCCCCATCGGGCATTACAGCAGGGGTCTTACATAAAAAATATACAAAGTAAACGCACTCAAAAAGCATGGTAAAATACATCGTTGTCGAAACAGTCAGGAAGCAAAAATTAGTGAAAAAGGAACTCTTTCGCCATTGTCCCGCTACAAAGCATTTAATCAAGAAGTGAAATGCGTGACATTTTGACAAGAACAAGTTTGTGCTCTCCTGGTTTTGCTTGACCGCCTCAGATTGCGCCACCTATCCAGCTTTAGGTCTCTTACGTTTACATTTGCGGCATTCCAGCTCCTCCAGCTTCAGTAAGCTGGGTGAAGCAAGCAGATCACCAATCGCACTCGCATTTGTGGCTTGAGTCTTCGCAACGCCAAAACCGTGCTTGGACTCGCTCGTTGGATTCCGTGCCAACCGGTTGTGACCCCGCGATCTCCAACGACAGCGCAGCTATGGCCGACCGGCTCGCTCTCCGCCACGGAGGAAGGCCCTCCGCCATATCCTGACGCCGTGAACCTCTCGCTGACTCCTCGGACTCTTGCGACCGTGTCCATCTTTTCTATTTCTTACCTCTGCAAGTGGGTATATCTGTACCTGTCCTTATCTCTTTTACTCTCCCTTTTAATCCTCCCTAACCTTTTTAATCCCTCCTTGCCCCCATCCCTCGTGAGCCACTGCAGTGTTTGAGGTGTCGCACTATGATGCAGTCAGTTACGGGGCTTACTTTTATTTTCTTTTTGATCTTTTAAGAATCATCTACGAACCGTGCTTAGCCTCGAACGAAGGTGAATTTGCGAGAGGGGGCCGGAAACGTAAGACCTTTCGAGAGAGTAGTACACGGTTCGTAAAAGTTCCACGTTTCGTTCAAGCTCATGCATGCGCAGATTAATCCTGGTGTCTGATAACGCGGTAACCTAAAGATTATACGTACAAGCTAAAAGCCCTTCATAACTGCAATCAAACGATGCATCCTTTGATAACACGCAGTCACCATTGCGTAAAAATAATAATAGACGTATTTAGCATGTACTGTATCCCAGTCTACGCATAGGGGCATTGGAATATCGTGTTACCGACCGATGGTGCCGAAATTTTGCCACACTTGTGAAACCATAGTCACGGACATATTTTTTTTCTCTTGAATACGGAGGTCACTCATTCTTAACTACGCTGCTGGAGCGCGTTTCTACAAGAACAATTTGGTACTTGCCTGGTTCTTGTCTTCCGCGCTATAGGTGGCACAACCTATCCGCTCTTTAAGGAGCTTTATGCAACTCACGTTTACGGCTTCTATTTTCTAGGTCACACAAATTAATATTATTTGTTAGAGTTTAACGTAATAAATATGATTAACGCCGTTGTGGAGGGCTGTGGTAACTTCGACCTCTTGGGGTTCCTTAACATGCACGTAAATCAAAGCACATCCACTTCAAGCATTTTCGCCTCCACCGATAATGCGACCGCCGCTGCCGGGATACGACATTGTGGCCTGTGGGTCAGCAGCCAAGTGCCTTGGCCATTGGATCATCCAGGTGAATAGGTCACTCATATTTCGTAATTTAGGTCAAACAGCGTGTTCGTAAATGGCGCTCGGACATCGGCTTCGATTGATTCGGTGGCTTGAGTCTGCGGATAGTGGATATAGAAAGTAGCCGTGAACGAAGGCGAATTCGGGATCTATGTATGGTTGTGGACTTGAAACATACCTGGAGAGTAGTTGGTGTTCCTTGAAAGCAGGTATAGGTTTCATAAACGCATGCGCAAGCGCTGATTCAATGGGGTATCCAGTAACACGTTGACGTAAAAAATTGTACCTATACGCTCAGAGCCCCTATTACTGTTTAGCATACTCCATAATTTCGTCTTCAAATAATCTAGAATGTCACCGTTAAGGATCTTGAAGAGCAAAATATATAGGGCAGCAAACCAGATGTTAGATTTGCAATGATCTTACCATCTTTCCCCTTATTTATCTCTTTTTGTCTCTAGAAGCCTATTAACGCTTTTCATGTAATACATTTTGCTGGCTTTTGACAGTATCTTACATGCATCCAGATACACATTTTCTCCAATCAGCTAAAATTTCTCATTCCCTACTCTTGTTTTGGCAATAATATTTCCTCAGATTTTCACACTTGCATCTTTCAGCTAATTTACCCTTTCACATCCAACAAGACAAAAGTATATGTATATTACCGTGATCCTATGAAATGCAGCTTTACCAGTCCGGCCGCCTACTTAACACAAGACTTTGTCGGGCGCCGCAACTTTCACCATATTCTAAGAGTGAACAATGGTCTCACCAATATCGTCGTTATCTTCAAAGTCTTGTTCTTCAATACGCTGAGTATTTCGTCTTCAAATAACTTTTCTGCTCGAGTAATGTTTAGCCCCGATGACGTACTCCACGTTCCAACCTGAGAATAAACATGCAAGCATGAACAGTACGAAGATTAGGCAAAAAATGCCATTGCAAAAATACAATTTTTCGCAGTCTTCCTAGGGTGGCACTTTAAGTTAAATCAAGTTTTTTCGCATGATACGAAAACGTAAAAGAAAATACTTTGAGCACGCTTAGCGTTCGCCTTCTGAAGTAGGACTAGTTGGCGCATTGTGTCCTTCAGTTTGTCATGATCAAGCATGCCATAGGCAAGGAGTGTTTATGCACGTGACATTGGCCATTATAGCTATCATAGCATGCGTTACAACTACTATAGCATGCCTACTGCAAAAGAAGTTGCGAAATGCCCACTACGCCATACATATTCGATTCGAAAATTGGCGAAGTACCCGCCCGCAAGATGCCACGCTCATCTGCGAAGCAACCAACTTTGTAATGAGGGGGCAGCTGACTCTTTGCGCAATTCACACGTTTTGGCACCTGGTGCAATGGTAAGATTGTGCAACGTAATAATTCTTTCTTCTAGACGGCTTCTTGGTAGATTATATTATTATAACGCTTTATTAAGCTGTGTAAAAGGCGGAAGTGGCTCTCTGGTAGAACACCGACTAGCCGCAAGAGGTGCAAGTTCGTCTCTCACTTAGACGAAATTTTTTAAAATACTTTCATTCTCATGTATGTCGAATTTCATCTCTAGACCACTTCACTGTTTACCAAAAATGCCACTGCCAACACCGATGCCGAAACTTTAGCCAAACCAATCGTTTATGGTATCACATTATATTAATATTACTGTGAAAAAAATTCGGTGAGCTATAAAAGCATCACATGTTAACGAAGGAACACAAGTGTGCTGTGCTACAGTTGCACAGCAAGAAAATATGTTACTTAACTGAGAAAACACCATTTGTTATCTACTAAATTCAATCACTACGTTAAAATCACAGCCTTATATGTACTGCATGACAACGCAATGCCATACTTACTTCAAGGCAACGCATTATTCGTTCATTCACCATTCATGCTGAAGTTATACTTCACAAGGTTCATAATGTGGAATGATAAACAAGTGGCATAAACCTAACCAAGGCGCCAGGAAAATCTGCTGACAACGGCTAAATAAAGTTCCCTCCTCAATATTAATAAGCGTTGTGACATAAGTTGTGCAGTCTTTGTTGTCATATGTTACGTTTATCTCACAACCTGTCCTACGATTAACCAGAGTGGCGTCTGAGTGGCATGACAATGCTTGGTAGGTGACAAGTGAACAATTGTTTACTGATGTAAGCTCATGTGGAACCTGTTCATTGTCTCGCAATTTAAGTCCTCGAGAGACGCGTATAAAATTGTTACCCTCCAAAACATAGTTCACCCATCTAAAAGGAGGCATGACTGCATGTAATTTTAACTATCCGTGGCGTCTCTCCCTATAGAAAATCAAGCGCACATGTTGTCCAACACTATGGTGAAAAAAATACATATTTTCGTGGTAATATCGTTCGTGAACTTATGAACTAAATGCCACTTGCAAACCACGTCAATGATAAAAACTAAGTATTCAATGTTGAATTCGAATGGCAGAGTTAGATCACGGTTTTCTGCTCTAAGCGGAGCAATCACATTCTTATGGCGGACCGGGAGATGCGTTGTGTGTTCAAATGGCAGATTGAGAGCGACCGCAGATCAGGGATCGCTCTTTGGAGCATGAATTCTTGCTCCGCCAAAACTGGTGGATTTGGCCGGAAGTTCACGTGGCTTATTCTGTGCGCCTGGCTTTCATCCAATCAACACTGAATGTCCTTAAAACGCTTCGCACTCCCTCACGCCCTGACATGCTCATTTGCTTGATTTTCGCTCACAAACTGCTTCAGTCGAGATGCGTGCGTTCTAATCGCAGATTCGTGAGATACCCGGCTTGAATCTGCGCGCTCTTTTTGCTGTCTGGGCCAGATTTGTGTCTGCTATTGTAATTTGACATCACTTACCGAAGTCAGTCCCGTACGCTTGAGTTTTGCCACGTACAAAGACACGTTTCTCCGTTGGCCCGATGCATCCAGCCACAATGGTCCACTCAAGCCCGAGAAACGTGTCTGCAAGAAACAAGATTTAGTGAACTGAAATTTCAAACATTTTTCAACCAGTTCCTCTCTGTGAACAAGGGCCACCGGGTAATAGATAAGAGTAGAGGAAAGGAACTCACAACCTCGCCCACTCTGGACACCATTGACATTTATCTGAGCTTAGGAATTTTGAGTGCATAACAATAATTCAAGTTGTGCTTTGCTTGGCTGACAGAAGCTTGCTATCGTTTGCCAAAACGTATTACGCTCGCAGTGTCCTCCAGCGAACATTTTCACAGATAACATTTCCACGCTTGTCACTTTCCAAGCCGGTCGGCTAGTTGCAAAACGCGCTTACCCAAGGCCGCTTTTTAAATAAATTCAACGCTAAAAATGTGAGATTGGGCTGCTTCCTTCAGTAAATAATGTGATATTGCAAGGGCAAAACAAAGACGAGTGTTTCTCATTGAGTGTCTCTCTTTGTTTATTCTTGCCAGATAGATAAATTTTCATAACCTCTTTTCATAAACAATGCTTGAGGCAGGAGTCCACACAAAACTTCTGCTCATCTGTAGGGTGTTGAAAAACACCTGTCTTCGACAAGAGGACTTGTGTGCTTGGACGTCGTCGTTGACGCGAAAACCGAGCCGCCTCGTCGACGTATTTCTGAATTTTTATGTGGGATAACGCAAACTGATCATTTTGGCTGATTGCCTTCACATCTGCATAAAATATTTGTGTTCCTGAAAAAATCCTCGATATTCTCCTAAATGCGAATAAAAAACCACTATCTTGTGAAAAGTAAGTATGAGCCCCTATTATAGATGTACTTTGAACAAACGTGAAAAGCACCAGGCGTTGTTGACAAAATAATAGCATGCTTTTGTTTGAGATAACAACCTCCCCGATTTGCGCATACATACATAGCGCCGGTAATTGGCTGTGCTTGTTCGCGACTGGTGTACAGCTTCGAGCTCCTCATTAGTCAGCTTCTGCTGAATACAATAACATCACCTGTGGCTCTGTTTATCCAGCTTTTTAAACGCTTTCACAGTGGATAGTCTTGTGAGGTGCCTCATCAAAACCAAACTATGATCAGGTATTATTCAGAACAGCCCCACAGGCAGTGGCATCTATGGTGCCCAATTGTTAGACTAAGTATAGTGGACCAAGTGTATTCTTAGTGCTCTTATTGTAAAAAGCTTGCCTAGCGTGCTTACAGCCGCATATACTTTTTCTGTCCGTTATTACTAGAAGCGGGTGATAACTTTACAAACGTTGGTCGCTGCTCCCGTTATTTGTCGTTCTAGTATATTTTACTTCCACTCCTAAAATGCAGCGGCTAGCTGCTTTTGTAAATAAACTTAAATATTATCTTGTGGCCTGCACACTGAAACGCTATGACGGTACTTTTATTTCTCTGACAGAGAAACGCTCCGGTGTCAGATACCAAAAAAAAATTCGCAAATCCCACGGACAGAAGAAATTGAACATATGTGAAGTACGAATGAGGTATGTACATATGTTACTTCGAAATCAGCAAAACGTCACGAGCTGGAGGTAAAAGATGCCGTACATGATTTCCGTATCATGATTACCACGTTTGCATGTGTCGTTTGCCTTCGTCATCAATTCACGTCACTTGATACCAAATTTAGTATATGTGGAGATAGCGAAAAGACCGCGAACACACTATGAGCGTGGTATGTTGTCATGATCTTACATGACACGCATGTCAGGATTATCATGTTTGCACCAGTCATATATTTTGTCATCCATTGACGTCACGTAATCCCAAATTTGCTGTATGTGGAGCTAGTAAAACAATTGTGAGCGCATCATGAAGGAATCAATATACTCCAATGCAGCCTTGACGCGCGCGCACGCTGGGCACAGCGACGCTACGGCCGCAACACGCGAGCACTCTATAATTTGACGCCAGGCGCGAACAGCGTCCATCGGCGCGGCCCGACGGCAACCGGCGCTGAATTTCGCGCCGATGCGTTACCCAGACAACACCGCGTCTCCCTCTTTTCGTGACGGAGTGGCGCCGGACGCCCTGAAACGCGCATGCGTCAAAGCAACGCAGCGCGGCGCGCGCATGCAAGATAATGGCAGGTCCGGCGCCAGGTGTGGCAAAGCCGGCGTGACGCGACGAAATGAACGCCAGCGAGCACGCCCACAGCTTCATGTCGAAATGTATTGGCACCTTGACTGTGGCATGTAGTCATGCTCTCACATGACACGCATCTCGTGATTATCATTTTTGCACCAGTCGCATACCTTCGTCATCCATTGGCGTCACGTAATACC
Organism: Rhipicephalus microplus; assembly: GCF_043290135.1. NCBI lineage: Eukaryota > Metazoa > Arthropoda > Arachnida > Ixodida > Ixodidae > Rhipicephalus > Rhipicephalus microplus. The sequence goes on from NW_027464588.1 coordinate 8,636,026, forward strand.
AAATTTTGCATATGTTAATTATGAAATGGAAGCGCACAACGTAGATGCAGACGGAAAGACAGGGACAAGCGCTAACTACCAACTGAAAGTTTATTCGGAAAAAATATGAAATATATACTAAAAGATGATACAGTGTCAAGGCACATACGATAACACCAAAGCACAGACCAAAAATGGCAACACCGATAGAATATCTTAGTGCGTCAGCCCTACCTTACCATCGCTTACTGTGCTTTACATTGATTAGTTAACTTCTACGGCATCTGCTAATGTTTAAAAACGCTAGCTCCTTATCAGACAAAGCGATTGATGGTTTGCTGACGCAAGCCCCGTGTTCCGCTATGTGTGCTGCTTCAATTATAAGCCTTGTGCGCTCATCTTTGTGTTTTTGGAGAACTACTGTCTTATCAAATTGTACTTCACAACCACATCTAGTGACATGCTGGGCAAGAAAACCATCGTTGCCGCTACGAACATTGCACGCATGCTCACGCAACCTGTCGTTGAGGCATCTTCCAGTTTGCCCAATATAACAGGCACCGCACGAAAGTATGATCATGTAAACTACGTCACTAATGCAGTTGACAAAACGGTTCCTGTGCTTTGTTTTACACCGCTGTTCCCTGTGTCTAGCGCCACATGTCAGTCTAGCCAGCTGAGAAAGCTTGTGTGGTGCAGAGGAAACTACACGCACTCCCATGCGCTGCCCCACCTTTTTCAGGCGGTGGGTAACCTGATGCATGTAAGGGACAACAGCTACTCTTTCTCTTTCTTTTTCGTGGGTCCTGTTGTCACGTCTTACTGCACCATGTCCTTGGCCATCTTTAGCTCTCCGTTTTCTACGGATACTTTCGGCCACGGACACCAAGACCGCCTCAGGATACCCAGCTGACTTAAGCCTAGCCACCTGATTGTGGAAGCTGGCCTCCATTGAATGCATACAGGAACGGTCAAGTGCATTAGTGAAACACGTACTCACTATGCCTCTTTTTACAAGTTTGCTATGAGCCGACGTGTACGGCAGAAGCGGTTTCCCCTCGCGTGGCTGGAATTCCCAGCAGGTATGTTCAGCCCTAAACGTAAGCCTGAGATCAAGAAACCTGATTGACGAGTTTTCCGGCATTTCATGGGTCAATACAAGTGGACCAAGGTATTTCTTAAAGAGAGACAACACAATATTGGCATGAGACACAAAACCTCGAGGATCACACTTCACTATGACTAAAAAATCATCAACAAATCGAAACACTTTCTTCGCTGCAGTGCTCACTAATTCTTGATTAACGGCCCTGTCCATTTTCGCCAACAACAAATCACTCAAAAGTGGGGCCAGACACGACCCAATCGACACGCCCTGTTTCTGAAGATACACGTTGTCATTCCACTCTACATATGTGGAGTTGAGATACATGCCCAATAAGTCTAAAAAACCACGCGCACTCATTCCTGTGCTGTTCTGAAATGACACTCCACCGAATTGGTCAATGCATTCTTCAATACAAGTGAGCAACGCATCATGAGGTAAAGAATAGTAAAGATCTTTAACATCTATTGAGAATGCCATGAGACCTGTGTTAAACTCTTGTCGGAAAAATTCGATAACTTCATCCGACTTCTTAATTAAAAATGGGTCATTAATGGTGAAAAGCTTCAACTTATCTTGCAAAAACACGCCTACATTCTTTTGCCAGGAAGCACACTCAGATACTATAACTCTAAAAGGTACATCAGGCTTATGTGTCTTAGCTGAAAAAAATAAGTTCAACGAAAGTTTATCGCACCTATCTAAATTTTTCACTAAGCCTTCTAAATTGAGTTCTCGGCACAGGTCCTTTGCTCTTGCCTTCACTTTTCGCAAATCGATGCCGGTGAACGTATCGAACACGGTACTAATGGCGGACTGCGCTTTTTCAAAATACTGCCTTTTTGTAAGCACTGCGAAACCTCCCTCCTTGTCTGAAGGCACCGCACAAAGATCATTGTCAATTAGAAAGTTGATTGTCCGGCTTAAAGGCAGGTGACTGCTGACGGGCTTACCGCGTTGAAGTATGTCCAGTCCTTCCGAGATGCACCGGCCAGAGTCTTCTTGAGGAACCCGACTAGATACACTTCTAACAATGGCTAACAGGTCCGGGGGGTCTCGCTTCTTCACAAAGGCGAATTTGGGGCCTAGGCCTAACGTCCTCTGCACAAATTCGGGAAGCACCACGTTACCAACCAAATGCACAGTTCTTTCACTCTGTTGTTTTCTTCTGACTTCAGAACGCAGCTTCCGAAGCTCTTGAACCCATAAGGAAGCAGAGCTGTCTTCAATCCTTGCTGCGAATTCTTCAAGCCTTCTTTTCCTCTTGTGCGAACGATGTTCTTGAAGAACTTGTAGCTTGAGCGACTCCCGGTATAGTCGAGCCTGCCGATTCCACTCTGAACGCAGGATTTTGCAAACCCTGATTCCGTGACCGGTCGAAGGGCTGAACCCACCAAATAGTGCGAAGGGCTGAACCCACCAACTCCACATATGTAGAGTGGAATGACAACGTGTATCTTCAGAAACAGGGCGTGTCGATTGGGTCGTGTCTGGCCCCACTTTTGAGTGATTTGTTGTTGGCGAAAATGGACAGGGCCGTTAATCAAGAATTAGTGAGCACTGCAGCGAAGAAAGTGTTTCGATTTGTTGATGATTTTTTAGTCATAGTGAAGTGTGATCCTCGAGGTTTTGTGTCTCATGCCAATATTGTGTTGTCTCTCTTTAAGAAATACCTTGGTCCACTTGTATTGACCCATGAAATGCCGGAAAACTCGTCAATCAGGTTTCTTGATCTCAGGCTTACGTTTAGGGCTGAACATACCTGCTGGGAATTCCAGCCACGCGAGGGGAAACCGCTTCTGCCGTACACGTCGGCTCATAGCAAACTTGTAAAAAGAGGCATAGTGAGTACGTGTTTCACTAATGCACTTGACCGTTCCTGTATGCATTCAATGGAGGCCAGCTTCCACAATCAGGTGGCTAGGCTTAAGTCAGCTGGGTATCCTGAGGCGGTCTTGGTGTCCGTGGCCGAAAGTATCCGTAGAAAACGGAGAGCTAAAGATGGCCAAGGACATGGTGCAGTAAGACGTGACAACAGGACCCACGAAAAAGAAAGAGAAAGAGTAGCTGTTGTCCCTTACATGCATCAGGTTACCCACCGCCTGAAAAAGGTGGGGCAGCGCATGGGAGTGCGTGTAGTTTCCTCTGCACCACACAAGCTTTCTCAGCTGGCTAGACTGACATGTGGCGCTAGACACAGGGAACAGCGGTGTAAAACAAAGCACAGGAACCGTTTTGTCAACTGCATTAGTGACGTAGTTTACATGATCATACTTTCGTGCGGTGCCTGTTATATTGGGCAAACTGGAAGATGCCTCAACGACAGGTTGCGTGAGCATGCGTGCAATGTTCGTAGCGGCAACGATGGTTTTCTTGCCCAGCATGTCACTAGATGTGGTTGTGAAGTACAATTTGATAAGACAGTAGTTCTCCAAAAACACAAAGATGAGCGCACAAGGCTTATAATTGAAGCAGCACACATAGCGGAACACGGGGCTTGCGTCAGCAAACCATCAATCGCTTTGTCTGATAAGGAGCTAGCGTTTTTAAACATTAGCAGATGCCGTAGAAGTTAACTAATCAATGTAAAGCACAGTAAGCGATGGTAAGGTAGGGCTGACGCACTAAGATATTCTATCGGTGTTGCCATTTTTGGTCTGTGCTTTGGTGTTATCGTATGTGCCTTGACACTGTATCATCTTTTAGTATATATTTCATATTTTTTCCGAATAAACTTTCAGTTGGTAGTTAGCGCTTGTCCCTGTCTTTCCGTCTGCATCTACGTTGTGCGCTTCCATTTCATAATTAGTCATGTATCACCAACTCGCCCAATCAACCATTTTGCATATGTTAAGCTAGTGAAATGGCTGCGAGCGCATCATCAATGTGGCATGAAGTCTGGTTGTGAAATGACACGCATCTCCAGTTTATCATGTTTGCACCAGTATCATAGCTTTGTCATCCATTCACGTCCCGTAATAGCAAATTTAGTATATAAGTGAAGCTAGCGAAACGGCCGCCAGTGCACCATGAGCGTGGCATGTAGTCATGTTGTTACATGACACGCATGTCATGATTTTCATGTTAGGGTCTGTCGCTTGTGTTCGCCATGCAATCACGTCATACCATACCAGTTTTGCACCCTGCCAAGTGAACGAAACACCGGAAGAGCTGCAGGACCATGAAATGTAAATCATGACATTCATGACATCTGTGTGATGATGTCATGTTCTTCATACAGTCATGTTATGCCATACCAAGTTTGACTTTGATACCATTATCGCAACGGCCAGGAGAGCTAAATTTCGCAGGCGGATAGATAGATAGATAGATAGATAGATAGATAGATAGATAGATAGATAGATAGATAGATAGATAGATAGATAGATAGATAGATAGATAGATAGATAGATAGACAGACAGACAGACAGACAGACAGACAGACAGACAGACAGACAGACAGACAGACAGACAGACAGACAGACAGACGGGCAGACAGACAGACGGGCAGACATACAGATAGATAGATAGATAGATAGATAGATAGATAGATAGATAGATAGATAGATAGATAGATAGATAGATAGATAGATAGATAGATAGATAGATAGATAGATAGATAGATAGATAGATAGATAGATAGATAGATAGATAGATAGATAGATAGATAGATAGATAGATAGATAGATAGATAGATAGATAGATAGATACGCTAAGAAATGCGTCACATTTAAAAAGGATATAAGAAAGTTGGTTGGGAGCCGGTAGAAGAAGTCCACAGATGTGGTGCCCCTTCTGTGCATTCCACAACGTCAGGGCGTCAGGGGGTCACGCAGGGCGAACCAGTCGGTGAGAGCTACTATAGGTGACTGAATCTGTAATAGTCTTTGCCTTCCAATTGGAGGCTTATTAAGGTAAAGTAGTCACACTAAGACATTGTTCGTCAGGATTGTGTGCTCAGATTTGGGTGCACGTTAAAGAACCCCTGGTGGTCAAAATTTCCGGAGCCCTCCAAAACGGCATCTCTCATAATCATATGGTGGTTTTGAGACGTTAAACCCCACAAATCAATCAAGACATTGCTCGAGCACTTTGTCACCCGATAATGTTTATAACACCGTACGTGGGAAACGCGTAATTTAGTGGGTACCATTGCTGTTAACCCTGCGTGTAAGGGGTAGATGCGGTCTGATCAAGTGAGAGGCCCAATTGACGACTTTGGGCTCTCCCATAGCTTAGAGTTTCGAGACTCTAAATCGTTAACCACTTTTCTAAACACATTGGCGGTGGGCGTTCGGGATTATATTTACCAGGACGGCTCGCTGCTCTTTCTTAGAAGAGTACGAATACTGCAAATCACGAAACACTTTCTCTTATCACTGTGTTTTGCTCCATTCAGGAATACATTTTTGCAGGGCGTCTTGCTCGCATCTTTCGTCAGCAACGAGACCAGCGCTCCGGCGGAGTCGCTACTGGCTGTCCCCGCATAGTCAGATCGGCATGAGCAAGCCAGCCCATAACTTACTCTCAATTAAAGGTAATCGCGTGATGCTTGAGTCACGCGGTGTGCGCAGGCTGTGCGCGCGATGCAGCGAAAAATTGCATGTTGCGTCCGGCCAAATTTCATCTGTCAACTAAGTGCAACTTCGGTCATACATCTCAGGATGTTGTGTCCAAGTATAAGCGGTGTAACGTGGAACACGCAACTAAAGATTGTTTCCGGCTACGTTGACTGGCGACACCGGAGCGTTAACATCTTCCACAACGTCGCCAGAGGAGCCCAGCAACGCTGCGGAGATGCCAAAGAGCTTCTGCAACTTCATCAGAGAAATTCAAGGCCACAGAAAACCAACAATCTTCGAACGCAACACCTTTGAAGGAAGCATCCCAAGCATTTCAGGCGCTGGGACAAGAAAAACTTACTCACCGATATCCGACCTCCCGAAACAACGAGTGCAAATGCGAGCTCAATGAACGGTCACCTTTGGGCTTAGAATGTAGCGTGAAGACAGTGTCAACGAAGCGACGAAAAACCACGGAGTCAAGGAAATCAATAAAGTCGCGCACACATGCTGTGCACACCCAAAAAGTGACCGGCAAGGCATCTAGACATTGTAGGAGCCGGTATCTATGACAAAAATTAGGGAGGGATACCTTTTCGCAAGCCGCACGATCGACATCTCTGTCGCCCAAAAATGTGTGTTCACCCGAGGAATTGTCATGAACCACAAACTCGCAGAGTCACTCCAAGCCTGGTAGCTCAAGTAGTGGAAGTAAGGTTACCACCTGCGGAACGTTCAGAAAGCGCCGAGTGAACTCGCCAAACTGAGATTGATCACCTGTTGTGGGTGAAGACTGAATGTCTTTTTTTATTTGTACTGCCCACATCTATCCTTTGCACGTCCTGTTGCCTGTGCTGTTGAAATGCTTGCTTCCCCCCCTCCTTACGAATACTATGAGTTTGCTGTTTCTGATGTGGGCAAACTATCTAGTATCTCATATGTTGCTGTCATTCATAATGAAACTCTCATGCGCCATTATGTGATTTCTCTGCTGTCCTTGCTATGCTCTGTTATAGTACTTCCATCATGTGAGTTACGTTGCATGTTGCGTGTGCTATTTCTGGCGTAACGACTGCTGTTTATTCTGTCTGTTCTATTTGTGCGCACGGCTAAGTCGCTGCGTAAGTTCTTTAAGTGTCATTACGCTGATTTCATCTACTGGCACTTCACACTGGAGATGCCGTGGCTTCCCCTGAGGTATTGTTTTCATGGCAAAAACGATTGCTTTTTTGCCATCATTAGCCCAGCCACATGAGCTCAGCAACCTTTGAATTACCGCACCACGATACCAATAAGCACGTTCTCTATACCAATGAGAACGTTCACTAAGTATAGCCAGTACTAATAGACACGCTCACATCTACTAGAGCAATGAATTGGTGCCGCTGCTAGAGAAAAAGATTCCATATGCCAGGACTGCTTTACATATATGACAGCCTTAAGAGAGCTCTTGCGAGCGTTTCTAGTTTTCTCCGCATACACACTGTTACAAGAAAAGCAGTCAATACACAAGAGAGTCAGTAGAGATAAATGGACACCATGAATACACTCCCCCCCCCCCTTATTGCCAGCCATCGGCCGTGTGTGAAAATAACACCAAGCAGTGCTAAGCCCAGTGATAGCCCCATGTTTGGGATGGAAAAGAATTACCGTTGGCTCATGAAAAGTAATGAGAATAAAGACTGCCTGCTTTCGTTATTTCATGACAACTGCATCTTACAAGGCGAAAACGATAAAAATGTTTGCTCTCCGTAGCAATAACATTTGGACAAAGTAACTAAATACAAAGATCATTCCGCATAAACTCAGATCATTACTTGAGCTTTCGAGATACCAGACCGACGAGGCGAAGTCACGCAAGGGAACTCGAAGAATACTCATTTAGTAATAATACTTTTTCCTATTCGTTCTTCCCGCACGTAATTCGAGAATGGAACACACTGAATCCAGTCTTTACACAGCACCAAACATAAGAGAACTTTATGAAAGTAATTGAAGGCACTGATCTATTCTAACCTAGTTAGCATGTACAGTGATCATCTGTTTTTCTTCCCGCAGTCTTTCCTGTTTCCAATTGTCATACTAAAACACTTGTCTGCATATATTTATTGTTTAATACGGTTCCTTGATAACAATACTCGATCTGTGTTTTCTTCTTTCTGTGCTTCGTTTCTTCTCGACTCCTGTTTTTTGTTGGTGTACCATTGGTGTACTTCGTACTTGCTTATCGTTCAAATAACTATGTATCATTGTTCTATGACCTACTGCTGTGTTCAGTAGTTATGTGTTCTTTATTATTCTGCTTTTTATTGATTCAAACGTCGAAAGTTGTGACAGTGATGCTCACCCCTGTAATAATCCCCGTGGGGGGATTGACACTATTCTGTAAATAAAACAACGGAGAATGAGGCTTGCCGTAAGTAATCTTCTTACGTGCACTTATTGAAGGAATAGTAAAAAGTGTGGGTGACGAGAGGACGAGTCAGCTAGGTTTATTGTGCAAAGGTGTGTAAGTTGGTACCTCTCATGGTGCGGCTCATGCAAACGACAAGGTACCGTTCCTAGTCCTCCTCGCGGTGTTAGGTGACTCAACGGTATCAGTTGTAGCAACAATACAGTGTGTCATGCCAGCACGCAGAAGCACACCTTGCTCTGAAATAGGCACATGAATTCTCGCGAGGAATAATCAAGGCTAATGTATACGAATGAAGACAACACAACTACTTTGCTGATTTACGCTCAGGAAGTTGGCATTGTATATCTCACGTACAGTCTGCGCCATATTCTGTAACGCTTACTAACATGGTTTGGTATCAGTTATTTTCTATCCGTTTCACTACTCCTATATTAAGTAAACCCCTCGTTTGTGAAGATGTAGACCTCGTTATCAGAATCACAAAATCTTTGTTATCATTGGTTTTTTCAAAATAATACAGTTAAAGACATCTGCCTACCTTCCCAACAAGGTTCAGTGCCTGACATTTCCTATTAGTTTGACTAATAACCCTTCATTTGTGAAGAAATAGACCTTGTTATCAAAATCACAAAACTTAAGTAACATTTGGTTTCTTCGAACCACAAAATAAAACATCTTGCTTGTCTCTCTCTCTTACGTCAATAGTGTTCTACTGCTAGCGGTTTGTGACGGAACTTTGAACATGTCCACAGTCGGCAAATTTACCGTTGTGGGCAAGAAAATTACACATTAAAAACACCTCCATCACAGCTTGAGGTATTACGTATATTTGACATAATGTCATCTACAAGAACCTAGGGTTCTTGCGTGATTTACACTAAATTATGGTCGTGGTCTGAAAGCCTTAACTTTCCAACAGCGTTAAACCACGAACGATAATATTATGGAGCATGGGTGAATTGTTTCCTCCTCCTAGCCTCTAAACATGAAACAGATATTTTTCAGCAAACTTTATATTATATTATCGGCACCTAAAACAATCTTATCTACGCTAATAGCTCATGAATTACGGGACCAAACAGTGCATTTTCAGAAAGCCAGATCAATCTTACCACTAGTAAGATCACTATGCGAAAATTTAGTTTGTGTGCCGTACCTGTCACATATGGCAGATGATCTGCTTGTGCTCCTATATATGGAACGAAGTAAGGAAAATTGCCTTTAGGAATGGACTGATTCGTGATGTGATTACTTCTGAAAATAAAAAGCAGCGTCGTGTCCGCCGCCCATTATGGCTCTGATTCAAACTTCAAAACAATATTTTATTCTGCAATGAATACACAGGATGCTTAATGAATATGAACAATCTCGCTGCTGTATTGTGCGCAGTTTTCTATGAAGAGCCATTTGACAAGCACATTATGCTTGCGTTTGCTCTCTATTGCAACAATGACATGGCACATTTCAATCCTACCTCGGCAAGATTGAAAACATGAGGGCAGTGGTTGTGTAGCCTTGATGACGCAACTTCACGACGCGTTGTTACAATCAAAATCGCTATCAGACGTCATATTTAAAACAAACATATTTTCGTAGGTGTTGCACCCACGGTAACCGTCGTATTAAACTGAAGCTATAACAAGTGTCGCCTCTGGTTGTATGGAAGTAAGTTTAAGATAGCTGGCTTACCTTTCTCACGGCCTCTTTAAGCATGTTCGACTGAGTGAGGTTCCTTTCCGCAGGACTTGTACGGCAGCTGAATCGTGGTGGTACCTCCAATGCACGCGCCTTGGTTAGGCTCTGGATGGCTCGCACCAAAACAATTAGAGCATCTTGAGTGAGAGCCGTGTCTGTCTGGACGGAAACACCAGGACTTTTTGCGATAGTTCACTTGCAACACTGTGAATAACACTGATTCAAAGTGATCATTTCGAAGTTTCTCACGTGCGTGACCTGACCAACCTTATTTCAAACTTTAGAGAAGCTCTATAATGGTAATTTTTTATAGAGAGATCATTTTATAATAACATTATTAATAAAAATGTATCCCAGTCGCCTATTGCCATTTTCTTCGGTGGAAGAAACGAAATAATTCGCAGCAAATTGATAGCAATATAATAAGCCTATATAGCATTACTTATTCGCATTACTCATGATAAAGACCAATTCCTGCGTCAGGAGATAATTATAAAGAATGATCTTATTGTGACTGAGACCTACACGCATGGCATACCACGTGTTTCTTTTGCTCAATATTTTGCAAACTGCAATTTTTCCCATCCTCTTTCCAACATGTGGGGTAGAAGACTAGTTCTTCTAAACTGCTTAACTTCCATGCCTTTCCCTTGCAATTACAAGTTTTTGTCTTCACCGAGAGCGGGTAAACAAATCCAGCTAACAATGGTACGTGATGAGCCCGAGGACATTTGCAGAAATAAGATGACATGAAGGTGCTTGGCTAAAAGTATACTTCCTGAAAGCGATTATGATTTGTTCTAAAAAAGCAGTGCCAATAAATGTAGATCAATATAATGGAAAGGCCTGAGTCCTGCGTCCTGCGTGTTTCTCTACCCAACGTTCTTGTCCTTGTTTTGATGCTTAGTCCCCCAAGTTTTTAGCAACTAAGGCAGTTCTCACTTTACACCACATACATATTGTAATATTGCAAAACATTGTATTGTTGGGTCCTTTGGCGGAAAACCTTGCGTAGGAGGGCACAAGTCGGTTCGGAAGAAAGAGAGAGATAGAGAGTAAAGGCAAGAAGGTTAACCAAGCTTGACTTAGTTGGCTACCCTACACTTGGGGTGCGGGAAAGGGTTTGGAATAAATTACACAAGACAGGATACAGGCTTATTCGCAAGTGGGCGTCTTTTCAGTCTTGTGAACTTTCTTCCGAACCACTTTCGCTCTACCGCACACAAGATGATATTTTAACGCGATAGCCTTAGAAAGATTATTTCGCAGAAATTCTGGTGTCGGCATAGGTGTTTACGTTGTTGGTGTGCGAAAAATTATCAGTGAGCGAAAAATCATCATCTTTCGCGTTACTCAAAAATCGAGAATGATGCAAATAAAATAAGTAAATGATGAACAATCCTGAAGAAGAGTGAGGACCGCACCAGAGTTGTTTGGCTCCGAGTGGCGATTGAACACCAGTCATTTGCGTAACAAGTGGATGTTTTACCACACGACCACGCCTCTGCTTGTGAAAACAGCAAAAAGACCTTGATCAGCTTGAAAATTCACTGAAAGTAGCTTCCATGCTTTCCAAACACACGCGTCCTGTATACATGCTTCACAATGCAACATGAAATGTTGCAGAATTAATGCGTGGCACAAGCCTTCGTTGCCAAAGCGCGTAAGAATATGTGATTATCATTATGGCTCCGTGGTTGAAGGCCGGTAACCCCCTTTAAAAAGGCACACTCGGTACTGCACCTATTCGCTTAAAGCCAGGTTTAGTAGGTGCATAGCGAAATTGAGAAGGTTTCATGCACTAAATGTTTAAAATACGCACTAGTAACAAGATGTTGCTATTACGTTCAATTTTAAAAGCGAAGTTTCATGCTCCTCGAATTTTTGGTTAGCCTTAAAAAAGTATTCAGAAAAAAACAATTATCTCCGTTTCTTCATGTAGTTGTGCTAGGACAATAGATATGAGAAGAGTATCACAAAACTATGAAGCTTTTTGTGTCATGGTAAACGTGGTAGCAGCCGCAGATATGAGTTTTCAGTGCACGGCTTTTCACGATTAGTACACTGGTTTTGAGAACTCTGCGTTTTCTACAGCATCACATTACAGTGCAACTGTTGTGCTCTGCTAAACTTGCGTATTGAATGCAAATAAGTATTTTTCGATGCGAGCTATGCATAATTTAAGACACGTGAATTTCACGTCTCCTTCATGACACAATATCCGACTAAGATTCAGAGCATCGCTTAGCAAGATCTGCTGAAAGAGTGCAGTTTTTTTGGCGCCAATATCTTCCTCGATGTGCAAAGGGAAATCTATTCTTACGCGAGTAGTGAACACCATGGTATTTTCCACTGATTGGAGACACAGTGTCCTCGCTATAAGAGATGATGGTAACGAGTAATTTTAATGATGGTGGTATGGCTGTTAAATATATATATTTTACAATATGCTGTCTTGCGACGTATTGTGGTTTGAGTATGACGTAGTCTTTTCAGTGACTGTTATGAATGTTCAACAGAGAAATAGAACCTTTACCGAAGTAACTACTTAATGCAAGCCGCTTGACTGATGCGCTGTTTTTTCTTGAATACAGTCACAAGATATCGAGAGTATTTGAGACACGTGAAACGACGCAAAAAAAATTATGTCTAATATTTTCAAGCCTGCTTGTAAAGCAGCTAGAATCCTTTAACTGTAACGGTTAAGTCTGCAAACAGTGGTAATATAGATAGACTGCTTTAAGAACTCACCCTTATTTGCTTCCAGGAGACCCGGTGAGTCAAGAAGAGTGGGTATAAGCCAGTTTTTGTGTACTTCTCCCGTACAGCTCCAATGTCTTGTTCCCAAACCTCTCTCTTCAGGAGCATGAAGCCAGTCAAATTCGTCCCTGAGTTCTGCAAGGCTGTCAGGTCGACAGTGTGGAGGTCCTGCACCATCCAGGTACTTGATTCAACTAACAAAATCTTGGAACCTAGCTTCATAAAAATCATAACAGCTTTGTGCAGTTTAAACTTCTATAAATTGTATCTTATTACTTAGAATTACTTAGAGCTCATTAACATAGGAGGCTCGATGCGCGCTAACTTCAAAACATATTATTCCTATATGAATAAAATGTTTTGAATATACAACGAGCGACAATGTATCTCTCTTATATTTTTCCACAAAACCTCGAATGTATCAGTCAGGCGGCTATCACTGTCACGCTGTGTCGTGTTGTGTAATAGGAATGCTCATTCTGACCTTCTAGTTTAAAATGCAGTAATGTACGAGAAATTTCGCATATCGGACAAAACCAAGCGAGAAACTGTGGTTTAATAAATCTATATCTTGGCACGACAGCACGACAACTTAATAATCAGTAAGGTCATTTGGTGATCCACATTTGTAGGCAGACAAGGTAAATAAACCAAAAATTACATCTCGAAGGATAAAAAGTGAGACGAAGCCACGGGGAGGTCGTTTTTTGCGAACCCGCATCTTTGTCGTTTTCTATATTTATTGTAGGAACACATTGCAGCCTTTAAGGATGAATGAAAGTGTACACTAAAATGACCCTTCGATAGAATCTACTAGTTGGATGTGCGACATTTCTTCAGTAACGTATGTAGACACATACTCTAAAGAACACTTACTCTAGACATCACGGGGAAAGGTCCGTTCTTTAAGACCAGGGCTGGGTGATGAACGAGCAAGTGCGTAGAGCTAAACTTTGTAATCAAGAATTGTATTGCTTCTGCTGTATTATTTTCTTGTAAACATAACATCCAAAAAAGCACGGCAAAGAGGACAACATTGTCATTGCAAAAACTCCTCGATGACGCTTACCAGTGTGGTGACGATGAAGTTGTGATACTCATTCACGATTCCAACTCTTTGTGCCTGTAAAAATATTTTCACATCATGTGAGACGCGATGTGTGTTTCATAGAATAAGGGCATTTTAAAAGAACACACGAGTATGTATCAGCACATCTAGAATTTCCAACAAAATCATTGTTCAAAACTGCGCACACGAATATTCGTGTGCGCAGTGTGCGTGTTTGACTTGAGATATCTCAAGTCAAACACGCAAGATGCTTTGGAAAAGTTCTCAAATGCCGATAGGATTAAGCGACGAAAACTTATGATTCTTTTGTCTATTTTGAACACCTAACACAAAGCCAACAACGCAACGTAATTAAGTACGTATCAATTTACTTTTGGCTTAATTAAGGGTGATATACTGACGAAGGTCGGTGTTCAAAGATTTGGTTACTTTTCTCGTGAGGACGGTTTAAATATAGTGACTGAAAAGTAGTTCACCAGATTGACGCAAGGCTAAAATATTGCAGTCAAAGACCCGATGGCCTAGAAAACGACAGTAAAGAAAACGTAACCAGACTCGCACACTATATTCCTATATAAATATAGATGTTCCCGTACATGTCTCAACAAATTACCCAGCTTGTGAGTCGCCACGTCGAGCACGATGTTGCTTTCACCGTTCTTGGCAATCTCCCGCAGAACGATCCCAGGGTTCATCTTCTCCGGAAGTAACCGAAGCGACACCGGAATTGGGAGACTGCCAGGCTGAGTCAAGTGTAAGAGGCCACGCAGCCGCACCAACGCTAGGAATTCGATAAACAAAGTAAAAAAATGGCGGTCACTTCAGCGATTGCGCGAGCCTTTGATAAATGTCACAAAAAAATGATCAAGCCCGCTTTCCAAGCAAGATAGTTGGATTACTACAGAGCCCTAGAAACGTATTACTACAGAGCCCCAGTTGTATTACTACAGAGCCCTAGAAACGTTGATTTAAGGTTTGAAATATTTCCGACGTGCTCGAAGCAATGAGCTGAGCAAAAAATCAATGAACACCGCTTGAGTACAAAATGATACCCACGGTACAGGTAAAAAAAAGCGTAGTCTGGGTGCATCATTTTTCTTTGCATCACTAATTCACACCAGGTCATGTGATGCACTAATAAGGTGAACATCGTGAAGTGTGAAATAGTGTTGCGAGTGCTAGGGCGAAGAGCAAGCGTAAACAGGATTCCGGTTGACAGTATTGTGCAATATGCTTCCACAAAATTTATGCTCGTGGTTCATGCGGAATTATTCATATTAAAAATATTACTTCTTGGGGTTTAACGTGCCAAACCATCGTGTTAATATGAAGGACGCCATAGTGGAAGCTACGCTCCGGAAATTTGGACCACTACGCTAAGGAAATTCGGACCAGAGTCATGATATTTACAACGAACATACTGAAAAGTTCGTTCGTGATATATTTTCTTTTTTTTTCTCGTAGGGAGTTGATGGGAGTAGCCTCGTTTAGGTATTTCGCTGTAGAGTTCAGACTGCTTTTTTAAAAGCGTTCTCCTCGTGTTTATACAAAATAAAAAACGACGTTTCTCTTTTGAGAGGACAAATATTATCTTATGACCAAGTACTACCGTGGTAGAGCGCTAAACATTTACTGAGCAATAACGTTATGACGTGGCTGAATTCTTGAAAACAAAAACAAACAAACTTATTCGCTAATCTCGACTGAAGTTCATAAAGTGCTGAAAACAATTATGAGTATTTGGCTCCCGCACAGGCTCACTAAATGGCGCCTAGAACTTCAAGCCAGGTCACAAGAGTTTTCCGGAGGTGCGCAATCTTCAAAGCTTGCATACACGCACTGTTTTCGTCGTGGCTGTGCTAGTGTGTAATCAGAACCCAAACAACAACGTGTCCTACAATATCATGCAATAAAGAATGTGCGTTGTGATTTTTCTTTAGATATTTCTCTATTTAGTCCAGCTTTATCCTTACATCGTGCGACTTCACTCCACCGTCAGAGAAAGCACACGAAATTCCTGAAAGCAATAGGTGAGATTTCGAACACGGGCACAAGAGCAGAGAGTCAGGTGGCAAGAAACGCTGTTAGCATCTGTTCAAGGCCCTTTGTCTGTCAGTGTTTGCGTGCACACTTCCTTTAGTGATTATTCTTTAACGAAAAGGTCAACTTTCTGCTTTAATAAGGCTCAGCTATAATCTACACTCTAAAAAATATCGAGTAAAAAGGGCGTCTTTTTGTCCCACAACAATAATCGTCATCAGGCTTGCGTGCGCTTACTTTCTCGAAAACTCGGCGCTGGCCACTTTCCTATCGAGAAGGCAATTTAACCCTGATAATGGGCATGTCGATCGTGATCGGAATGTACCGGGCGCAGGGCGATAGTGCAAGGATGGAACGCAATATAGATGACGATTATTGTTGTGGAACGAAAATACACCCTTTTTACTCCCTCTTTTTTAGAGTGTAACCGTGTGTCTGTCATCTTACATGATAAATAAAGGTGGACCAAGTCTCTTTCTAGTGAATGCGCGACGGAGCTAAGCTTACGTTAACCACTTACAATATCGCTTGGGCTTAAACGCTATATGCACAGGTGATTCACAAAACGTACATTTCTCATATTGCTTGCTTGCTTCAGGGCAGCGAGGTCCACTTAAAACACTAAGGTATACGGGCCTTTAGGTGTGGCAAAATGATGCTGTTGGTTCATGCAGGACATTTCCACAACTTCTATTTTAGCGTAGAGCCAGTGCCCGTTTGTTATGGTTCCCTGTACATTATTAGATAACGTGCAACGGTCATTTCACAGAAATACAAACAAGAAATTATGTGAGTCGCAGGAAATGTAGTTCATTCATGGCTAAGACAATGCTGCTCCAAGCAGTTTGCGCTAGACCGAAGGCTAACATATTTTTGTTTTCAAAAATTAAGAGAACAGCACCTCCTGATTTTCATAGTGACCTCTGTAAATATGTTTCTTGAGTTCCGGTCATGCTTTATGTCTGAAAGCATTGCACCGATGCATTTCATAGCATTCGTGTCCGACGCAAGCAACACCTTAACTCCTAGCCATACGTGATCGCAAGCACTATGAGGGTCAGTGGATAGAAGCATGGATGTGTTCCTAAAACATTGGAAGGAACGCGATGCAACATAAGATCAGGACAAAGAAAGGTAACACCATCAGCGCTATGTGTCATCCTTGTTCGTCCACGTTTTCTTTACGCTGTGTTCCCTCCGGTGACTTAGCAGAGAACTGTCTTAGACAAGTTGAAGCTTTTC
Source organism: Rhipicephalus microplus (assembly GCF_043290135.1). Classification (NCBI taxonomy): domain Eukaryota; kingdom Metazoa; phylum Arthropoda; class Arachnida; order Ixodida; family Ixodidae; genus Rhipicephalus; species Rhipicephalus microplus. The sequence continues at coordinate 8,652,894 of NW_027464588.1, forward strand.
TGATCCAGATACTTAGGCAAAATAAAAGAAAACATTAAAAAACGGGAAAAAGAGACTTTTGTCACCCTGTCGCATATTTGCATCTATGTTTTTGCAAACATTGCTCCTTATACAGACATGCTAGATATACAATATCCCTTGCATAGCTGCCCTGTTAAGCATAGATACCAAAAATTAAGGCACAGGCTTTTCAACAGCCAAGCAAGAAACCTTCAAGTGAAACAACAGATCAATTTTTTGTGCGATGTCCTATATATAGCATCACTATACATTAATTGTGAGTATGCAAAGCTACACGTTATTAAGTCTAGCGAAGACGTGCCACTTAGAGCTATAGAAGGCAAGGGAGCTCTTACGCCCCATTACCAAGATATGTTTATGAGGTACTCTTTAAGGAAGGGCTCCGGAAATTAAAAACACCACCCGGTGTTTTTAAACGTCCATTGACGTCGCATAGTACGGAAGCCTCAACCGTTTCGCCACCATCGAAATGTGGCCACCGTGGGCGCGATCAAACACGTGACCTTCGGGTCAGCAGCCGACCACCGTAGCCACTGATCTATCGAGGCGAACGTGCCACCTAAAGTTCGAATTCAAGACTCCACGAGGGACCAATAATTCTAAATGGAATAAATATTCAAGCATTATTACTGTTTTTCAGTTGAATGTCTGGTTCAACGTAGAATTGTCACCTAAAGAGGTCTTGAGGGTACGGCGCCCGGTGTCTGAAACAGTGTTAGAGGATCTAATTCGAGCCGCGTTGTGCGTAAGGCTCCTGTTTTTCGATGGCGACGACACGCCACAGGCCCGCGTACTCACAGGCCCGTCTTAAAGTGCATGTTGAAAAACTTCGGGTGGTCAGTATTTCAGGAGCCCTCCACGTCGTGTATACTATCGTGTTTTGTGGATCACATCATGTTTTGCTGATAGAAGCGCCAACAGTTATTATTACACGGCTTGCCAACAAAGTAGCACATACTCGCTACATCATTTCGTAGCACGTTCAAGAAACTCAGGGGGTACCTTCGGATTAAACGTAGGATTTGTAGACTTATTGCGAAGTATATTTGTGTGTTTTTTTTTCAGGGGCGAAGCTTTTCTTGCTCGGCGCAAGTCACTCGTCGCGCCGTGTTCACAAGCTCTCGACTTGAGCGTTTTTGGCATGCTTTTTTTTCAAATAAACGGTAGCCCAATGAGTTCTCATCTCTACGTAGCTACTTAATAAGTACGCACAGTGGCGCGGAGAGCTCGCAACGCAGCTGCAATGCGCACCCGCCGCCAATGTTCTGCGGTAGGAACTCGCCAGAGCGAAGATAGACGCCAGCGTCGTCAGCACTCCCGAGTAGGCACCCTTATCGTTCCGCATGCGGTGAGAGCGTCGAGAGCTCCAGTAGCCGTAGATAAACGGGAATTCAAACATAGTTCATTTGTGTTCATCGGAAACTTCAACGTGGACATCGTGGCGGTTAACGGTGGCAGGATAGTTTCGCTCATGATGTCCGGTTACGGTCTCTGGTGCAGCTCGTATGACCACAAGCGTCCCACCATCATCAGGGGAACCTGTATCGAAATGGCCTTCTCCAACTTTCAACTACCACCTTTCATCCCAAATCCTCTCACCACGTGCTTTACCAACTACAAAATTCTGATCTCTGGTCTCTGGTGCAACTCGTATGACCACAGGCGTCCCACCATCATAAGAGGGACCTGTATCGAAATCGCCTTCTCCAACTTTCAACTACCACCTTTCATCCTAGATCCCCTCCCCACGTACTTTACCAACTACAAAATTCTGATCTTCAAAAAATGAAAATGCTATCCCGCATCTTTGGAATCAGTAACGTAATCCTTCTTTATAACTTCATTGATGCGTAAATGATTACCTTTTGCGTGTTTGTAAGTGTATGTATTTGTATTCATATGTAAACAATTATCACCACGTGTAAAAGTGTATGTAGAAACATCTCTTTAACAACGAGTCGAGTCTTCATATTATATATGGGCGAATGTGGGTGGTTTAGACGATAAGCCTCCCTCATCATCATTTCCTTCGCGTATAGATAGCGACATTTTTCGTTATTGCTGCAGGCATAAACACTCACTGACTAGAGCATGTGTGCATCGTACAAAGTGAACCTAAAAATTCTTGAGTTATCAAGGTGCAAAGTGGTTAACGAAGAATTTGACAACTTGGACTACATAGTGCGAGCGTGCGTGCATGGGTGCGTGCGCATGTTTGTGTGTGCAGAACTTTTCAGAAAAGCTGATAAGTCTGTGCACTCTCTCAGCCAGCTACTGGATAACAAACTTTATAGAGGCGGTGTGCACCCTCTTACTCAATAAAAAACTGCCTAGATGGAGCGCAGTGAAAAAAAAAACGGCACATCCCACGTACAGTGGGAACCGAAGATACGCCAAGCACGAATAAGAAAGGTTGATATGTCACTTTAAAATCAGCGCAACGTTATGAGGTGGGGGTGAATTACGCCGTACATGAATTCCATGTCATAATTATTATGTTTGCACGCGTCACTTGCCTTTGTCATCTATTCACATCATTTTATATATAAATTTGGCATGTGAATAGCTAGCGAAACAGCCGCGAGTGCCCTATGGTCGTAGAATGTAGTCGTGTTTTATATGACACGCATGTCATGATTATCATGCTTCGACCTGTCATTTACATTTTTCGTCCATTCACGTCACTAAACACCAAATTTGCTGTATGTGGAGCTATTAAAACGGCCGCGAGCACGCTATGTGCGTAGCATGTAATCATGCTTTCCATGACACGCTTATAATGATTACCATGTTTAGACGTGCCATTTACCTTCGTCTTCTATTCACGTCTCATGATATCAAATTTCGTATATTTGGAGCAAGTGAAACGACCGCGAGCACATCATGAGCGTGGTATGTTTTCATGTTCCTATATGGCACGCGTGTCATGATTGTCATGCTTGCACAAGTTATTTACCTTCGTCATCCCATGACGTCTGGTAACACCAAATTCGGTATATGCGGAGCCAGCGAAACGGCCGCGAGTGCATCATGAAGGGTCCAAGATACTCCGACCTAACGTTGAGAGTGCGCATGCTGGGCTTAGCGACGCTGCGCTAGCAAAACAAGTACCAGGCGCGACTGGTGCGACCAGCGTCCGTCGGCGCGGCCCGGCGGCGACCGGCGTGATATGCAAAATGCCGCTTTCACGCCCATGACGTTACCCAGCTCTTTCCAGACAGCACTACGTCTGCCTCTCTTCGTGATGGAGGGATGCCGGCCTTCGCTCAAACGCACATGCGTCAAAGCAACGCAACGTGGTGCACGCCTGCAAGTAAACGGCAGGTAGATCGGTGCCTGGCGTGGCATCACTGGAATGACGCGAAAAAACGAACGCCGGCAAGCATGCGCGCGGGGTCACCTCGAACTGTATTGGCGCCGCGAGCGTGGCATGTAGTCATGTTGTTACATGACACGCATCTTATGATTATTATGTCTGCACCACTCACATACCTTCGTCATTCATTCACATGACGTAATACCAAATTTGGCATATGTGAAACTAGCGAAACAGCTGAAGTGCATCATGAGTGTGGCATGTAGTGATGTTGTTACATGGCACGCATGTCAGTATTATCATGTTTGGACTTGTCCTTTACCCATGTCGTTCGTTGGCGTCATGTAATACGAAATTCGGTACATGTGAAGCTAGCGAAACGGCCGCGAGCGCATCGTGTGTGTGACATGCAGCCATGTTGTCACATGACACGCACCTGGACTGATGATTATCATGTTTGCACCAGTGACATACCTTTGTCATTCATCACGTCCCGTAATACCAAAGTTGTTAGATGCGGTGTTAGCGAAACGGCCGCGAGCATACCTTGAGCGTGGCGTGTAGTCATGACAACTCATAAGATAAAAATCATGACATGTATGTCATGATTTCCTCGTTAGGGTCTGTCACTTATGTTTGTTATGCAGTCATGTCATACCATGCCAGTTTTGCAATATACCATGTGAACAAAACCACCGCAAGAGCAGCAAGACAATGAAAGGTAAATCACGACATTCATGACAAACATGTGATGATTTTTATGTTATGACTAATCAATTATGCTATTCACACAATCTTGTTATGGCATACCAAGTTTGGTGTCGATACCATGATATAAACGGCCAGGAGAGCTAAACGTCGTAAGCGGCTAGATAGATTGATAGACATATACGCTCAAAGTCGCTTAAGCTCGCTAAGAAATTCTTCGCAATAAAAGAAATAAATCCAGGCCTGCGCCGTAGGCGCAACATAGCAGCAGCAAAAGTTAGAAGAGGGGCCTTTCAGAGCCTTTTTCAAAATATTTATTGGGTAACTACTGCAAGCACACTTGCTTGGTAACCATTAGGGCAATAATAATAAACTTTTGTGTAGTAGGCTGGCATCCGCTACGCTATTTTTTGTCATTATTCTGAGAAGCGTGGCATCCGCTAAACACTTGCAAGAAATTTTGTGCCAAATTTTCATGCAGTGGCTGATGACCATGAGAAATTATGGCGGAAGTGGGTCTGCGCCACAGTTATTACTGGAACGAAAACAAGTTTTTGTGGTGGTTTAGAGCACTGAACGGCCCACTCGTTACGCTATTTGCATCTTGTGACGACTGGTTGCTTTTTCGCTTTTGTAAAACGCTTTAAAAGTCGTATTAATGCGATTGCTTTCCCTACATCATGCCTGCCTAAGGCAAGTTTGATAAGTCGCAGGCACCGGTGTAGCTCGGTGGTAGAATGTTGGGCTGGCACCCAACGGACCCAGGTTCAAGCCCCACTGTGTCATTAGGGGAACGTTTTTTTTTGGGGGGGGGGCGAAGCTCTTTATGGCGGCAGCCGTTCATCCCTCGTAGTCGTAGTCGTAGTGTGAAAGCAGTCTTACCTTTTGACCTGCAAGGCGGTGCCGGTGGGAGATTTCTCGTGTGCGTTGTTGAACAATAAAAATTCGCGGCGTGCGCGCTAACTAAAAGCCCCATTCCTTGTCTCTCATTCCCTATTAGCAGCCATTGGCATGTACATAGAGCACTATCTGACAAGAAAGGGTTGCTATGTTATACTCGCTGGGCGTAACCTCCTTCGTTTTAGAAAGGTTTAGCGAGCGTTGGGCCGCAATGCCATGAATAGAGTGAACTAGTATATACCATGAACTCGAGGTGGTTCAAGGTGGGAAGTAGACACGAAGCGCACGCTGTAAGAAAGTGTGCGTGTGCCACTTCTCGTTTAGTCCTTGCAATGTCCGCTGGATGGCGGTGCTTCTATATGGGAATATATGATGGAAAGATGCGAGGTGGTGGTACTTGGAGTGTTCAATAGATGGACGAACGGACACACAGACAGATGCATGGATAAGATCGTGCTTCATAGGACAGATGCATGGATGGATGCATGAACGGACGCAGGGGCGGATGCATGGACGAATACAGGGACGGACGCACAAACAGACGCACGCACGGACGGGCGGATGGACGCATGGATGGTCACACAGGCGAACGCATGGACGGACGGAAGCAAGAACAAATGGATGGACGAATGCTTCGCCCCACTCTCCATCATTCACTCCGTGCATGTGCTGCCATTTTTTTTCCATATGTCAGTACTCGTTTATTTTTACCGCGTCATACCTGTGACGGAAATACGTCTTCGGAGCCGTGGTGGACCTTGTCATAAAACAATATCCGTGTAAATTCTCGAATTCCGGCCCTAAGTTGTAGTCCTGCCTACAGGCGTCTGAAGAGCTACGTCACCTGCAATGAAAGCTTTATAATGTGTGCATGGTGGGCGCAGCGGGCGAACGGCGAAAAAGAAAAAAAGGAGAGAGCCGCAGTGTGGGCCTGGCGTGGCATGGGCCGGCGCCGGCGCGGCACAACTGCAGTGCTACATAACGCCAGCGACAATGCGCTCACGGATACTTCGTAGCTTGCATGGCGTAGTTATTTCGTTCCGTTGCCTTGTGACAACGTTTCTGAATAGCTCAGCGGTGTCGTGTGTGTGTGTGTGTGTTGTGTTGGCAGCTAGACTATGCTCACCACGCTGCAGTACGTGAACGGTGCTTGGTGACGGCAACAGAAGCACGTTCCTTTCATGATCTTTGTCAGGCATCGAGTGAACCTGTCACCGCGACTATACAATGCAAGATGATGCGCATGCTGCATGCGCAGAAGTGCTCAGAACCCAAATGGTAAGTAATGCTTCTGTTTTCCGTGTCCTCGTCCGTATTGTAACTCGGGTGCTTGCTTGTATTGTTCTGCAATGTGTGTTGCAGGAAAGGAAGATTAAAAAAGCAAAAAGAAAGAAAAGGACATCACGCGCACAAAGCAACACTGCGCGGGCCTAATGCACGTGTGAAGACTACTGCGAGGGCAGTACTTTATGCTTCATACGGCCACTTATTTGACACGCATGCGCGCTTTGTCAAAGACATTTTGTGCAATATGATTCCTTTCAAGGAACTACAACTGAAGCGAAGTTGTTTGCAGAAGTACTCAAGTGAAATGCCTGCTTTGTTGCGCCGTCCTTCGGTCACACGGCCTCTATGCCGATTTTTCTTTTCAATTCACTCAGTCACCATACTTAAGTTGCTTGTGTTCATCCTGTGTTGACTTGTGCTCGATAATACCGAGTTGCATGACCATGAGCCCACGTTTCCGAGCGCTTGCAGTTGATACAGAAGTGAACTATCCTGGAAGTCTTTGTTCCGCCACACAATTATTTGTATGAAACAAATATTTGTATCATAAAATCACCTTTTATAAGGGAATCATGAAAAGTGTACGCTAGTCATCACAAATCGGTGTTTTACCCCGCGTTAGGACTTGGTGAAGAACATCAACTAGATTACGTGCACTACAGTGCATAGAATACAATGTACTCGTGGTTACGTTATCGCGCACACACACTCCGTTCGTTGTCTACTTATTCCGACAATGAATCATTGCGTGTGACGGCTTACGCACCTTTCAAGTTTCAGTTAGCTGCTGCTGCTCAAAAGAAATCACACGTATAAAAAGCAGAGCAAATGCAGGCTCATGGCGCTTTTAACGGGTGGATGGTCTGCACTGAGAAGTCTGCACTGGGGGACCGTGGAGTTGAACAAGTTACCAGTGGTTATCCTGTCTACGTGCTACGCGCCCGCCTCATGTTCATTTCTTCTAATTGATTTTATTTCTATATATGATATCTTTAACCTATATTTGTTTGTTAATTGACTTAAAATCCCGACCAAGTGCCGTCACGTCTATTTTGAAGGCCATTTAGATTACGTCTGCTTCCTCTGGACAACAAACTGACTTGAAACGGCCATAATCTGACTTGCTTTATTGCTTGCTGGCGTGTATTCTAGCCAGTATATCGACCCGCTGCGGTGATTCATGGGCTAAGGGAATCGGCTGCCGATCTTCACGGGATCGAATCCCAGCCACCGCAGCCGCATTTCCGATCAAGGCAAAAATGCTTTAGGCCCATGTGCTTGGTTTTAAGCACACGTAAGGAACCCCTGGTGGTCTTAATTTTTGGCGTTCTCCACTATACGGCGTCTCTCATAAAGATATGATGGCTTTGGGACGTTAAACCTCAACAAGTATTATCTTACCAGGATTCGACTAAGAGTGTACTTGACTTCTGAAACGTTCTGCGCAAGAAACATTTTTCTTCTTTCGTAACTTGGTGTGAAAGCGACATGTTTCAACCCTTCGTTCTATTCCTTAGCAACAGTGACTGAAAGTGAGCCTTCATAGATAAGCAATTCAGTTGCTCAGACGGAGTGTAATACCTACTTTTGGGACCGGCAGTGTCTCGTCGCACATGTTGACAGTCATTAACCTGTTACATAAGGGCAATATGAGGCGAATGCATGAGCGAGCGGATAAATATAGTGAAATACAGAACTGCGTTTTCCCGATGAAAGACCGGTGAACTATAACCAAGAAAATCGAGTACCCAGATTGCAAGCATACATTAGCTTCTTTCATTTAAAAGAATGACGCCCTTTATTGAGGGCATTGTACTGGTATGCATATATGGTAGCATATTTGCTCACGGTGATGTGGAAGTGTTGCGAAAAACTGAGATTTCACGGGAGCACGTGGGCAGGCTGCCAATGAGTATTAGCCAACAAAAATAAAACGAAAACATGGCAGCATATCCACAGAGTGAATGGTGAAGAGTGGGGCGAAGCATTCGTCCATCCATTCGTTCTTGCTTCCGTCCATTCATGCGTCCGTGCGTGTGACCGTCTATGAGTCCATCCGCCCGTCTGTGCGTGCGTCTGTTCGTGCGTCCGTCCCTGCGTTCGTCGATTCTTCCGTTCATGCGTCCATCCATGCATCTGTCTGTGTATCCGTTCGTCCATCCATTCAACACTCCAAGTACCACCATCTCGCATCTTTTCATCATATATTTTTCATATAGAAGCACTGCCATCCAGCGCACATTCCAAGGACTGAACGAGAGGTGGCACACGCACACTTTCTTACGACTTGCGCTTCCGGTCTACTTTCCACCTTTAACCACCTCGAGTTCATGGTATATACTAGTTCATTGTTCTCATGGCACTGCAGCTCAACGCTCGCTAAACCTTTCTAAAACTAAGGAGGTTACACCCAGCGAGTATAACGTAGCAACCCTTTCTTGTCAGATAGTGCTCAATGTACATGCCAATGGCTGCTAACGGGGATCGCAGCGTGCGCGTTAACTAAAAGCCGAACGCTCCTGTCACTCATTTTTCCTTAGCAGCCATTGACATGTACATTGAGCACTATCTGTTATTGTTCAACAACGCACAGAAGAAATCTTTCAGTGGCACCATCTTGAAAGTCAAAATGTTATGCTTGTTACACACTACAACGGCTATGAGGGACGAACGAGTGCCGCTATAAGGCGTTTCGCCCCTAAAAACTATGCGACTCTGCACTCACCCTCTGGCTTTTCGTAGACAATCGTGAAACTCTTCCAACGTTGCGCTTTCACCAAATCTTGGAGTGCCTTGTCCAACTCGTTGTGAGGAGGTGCCATGCTAACAGACAACGACGCCGCGTTGACGGCGGCATTGGGCTGAAATTCCTGAGACAAGAAGACGTGTGGTACATGCTGTCCAGCGCAAGCGCTGCCGACCAGCGACGCCGCTTCAGGCTTCCGCGGTCCCAGCACTGCTACAACACCTTTCTTCAGGAGTCTGCACACTGCCCCGAGACAACGAGATAAACATAATTGACAGCATGCAATTGTTGTATGAGACATTCCTAAACTCAGGTTAACATGTCGTACACTGGACTATAGAGACGTTGACGAGAGTAGTCTTACGAGATCGTTCCCCTAACCACACCGAGCTGGAAATAGACGGCTCAATGTGATCAAGCTTCAAAGGAATGCCAGCTTAGCTTGCATTCACCTAAAGCGCAGTCTTGAAGAAATTGCCTCATTGTGAGTTGTTCGCCGTTGGGGGCCCACCAAAACTATTCTACATCAAATTTCGCGCTAGTGCCAACCAAACTACGTTAATTCTTTACCAGATATAGCGTCACATCCACTGTATTTCTTGTCGCACCGGAAGGGTTCGCTCCTCAATCATATGATGCTAAGCTACATCAGCACTTCATGAGCCGTCATTTGTATGGTCTTCTTTGGAAGCTGCTCCACCAGTAACATTTACCTTCTATTTTGCTGTGTATTGCAGGGTCAACAGTTTGAACATGACAATGTTCGGGATTCATTTGAACGCAAGAAAGAACAAATCACCACAATGTATGTCTCTGTGTGTATTTCTGGAATCACTAATTCAAGTGGCGAACTATGATGGAACCATATTTTCAGAAAAAAAAAGTTTTTCCCCGCTGAAATTTTGACCACATTGTGACAGTCTTTCATGAAGCCAAGAAATATTCTTTCAAAGTGTAAATATACTTTAATAGGGGCGCAAGTGTTCGCAAGGTGGGCAACTTGTATTTGCTTAAAAATATTTTTGTCTCGACAAGTTGCGGAAAGATTTGGAAATTTCATCAGCACGATAGATGGTACGAAAAAACAAGAGCAAAGGGACTTGTTGCACTTGTTCTTTCATACCATCGTTTGCTCTGGTGGACTTCGCAGAAGTGCAGTTGTAGTAACTATAGCCATTTAAACAAAATATATCAGCACCGTCACGAATGGCGTGGCCATAATAAAGCTGCCTTATGATGCTGCAGTAAACCATATTGTAAATCTTGAGAAGGTGACCGCGAAATACCGGAAATGGCAGCAAAACCAATAATAGGAATATACGGCCTCCGGTTTCACAAGAGAGAGAGAGAGAGATAAATAGAGAGGAAAGGCAGGGAGGTTAACCAAGCTTGGCTCGGTTGGCTACCCTACACTTGGGGTGGGGGAAAAGGAGAATAATAGAACGGAAAGAGACAGAAAAGAAGAGGAGTAAGAAAGAGAAGCATAAATAGTCAGCTAGAGACTACACAGCACGGCCTCGCACAGTTCTTTCACAAGCGGTCGTGAAGTTTGGTGGTCCTTAAAAAATTTACGAGGAGAAACTGGGAGAAACTGAAGTTCAGACGTGCTGTCGTGGATCAGGTCTCAAAAACTGGGCCTAGCTCACACGTATCGCATTTGCGAACGCCGACGTCAGCATTGGTCGTTAAAGTGCAATTTACTTCCTCTAGGCATTGCTCTTTTTTTATATTCTCTTCAATTCAACCGCGTCTGGTTCCCACCACGGCCCTGGGACCAGCTGTGTACACCGTATAACGTGCGACGCAAGAGAAGCAGTGATTGCTTTTATAGCGATGGTGGCGCAGATATGACAGGTACTGCAAGATCAGCACATTTATTAAAGCTGATGCAAAGGATTTTCACAAGTTGCAGCAATCCACACATTTTAAAAGTCTTTGCCAGGGTCCACCAACACCCCGGTGACATATTTTTGTCATGGAAACTAGGCCGAAAACTAGACACAATATCCTATGTAAAAAAAATTGGCAGATCCCACATACAGTGGGAATCAATTATATGCGAACGACAAATGGGGAAGGTTGATATGTCACTTTAAAGTGAGCACAACGTTACAAGGTGGACATGAATTATGCCATTCATGACTTACACGCCATGATTATCATCTTTGCACCTGGCATTTTTTTCGTCATTAATTTCACGTAACGTAAGGCCACGTTTGGCATACGTGAAGCTAGCGAAGTGACCGCGAGCGTGCTAAGAGTGTAACATGTAGCCAAACATGATACGCATGTCATGGTTATCTTGTTTGTGCATATTATTTATTTTCATCGTCTATTCAGGTCACGTATTACTAAATTTACTACATGTGAAGGTAGCCAAATGGCCGCGAGCGCATCATGAGCGTGGTATGTAGTCATGCTTTTTATTGACACGCATGCCATAATTTCCATCTTTGCACCATTTTTATACCTTCCACATCCATTCACTTCCCGCAATACCAAATTTAGCGTACGTGGAGCCAGGGAAGGGACCACCAGCGTATCATGAGCGTGGCATGTAGTGATGTTCTTACATTACACGCATGTCAGGATTATCACGTTTGCGCCAGTGATATTACTTTATCATCCATTTACGTGACGTAACATTAAATTTGGTGCATGTTAAGATAGCGAAACTACCGCGGGCGCATCATGAGCGTGGCCTGTAGTCATGTTCTTACATGACATCCATGTCATGTATATCATTTTTGCACCACTCATATTTCTTTATCATTCATTCACGTCACGTAATACCAAAGTTATTGTATGCGAAGCTAGGAATACGGCCACTAATGCACCATGAGCTTGATATCTGGTCATGTACTTTATTAACACACAAGTCATGATTATCATGCTTGCACCAGCTTTATACCTTCGCCATTCATTCACTTCCCACAATACCAAATTTGGTGTATTTGAAGCCAACGAAAGGACCACGAGCCCATCATCAGCGTGGTATGTAGTCCTGTTCTTACATGACCCGCATGTCATGATTTTAGGTTGAAGGCCTGCCACTTGTGTTGGCCATGCAGTCATGTCATGCTATACCACTTTGCAATATGTCTTGCGAATGGAAGCACCGCATGAGCAGCAAGACCATGACATGTGAATCATGACATTCCTGAGAAACATGTCCTGACTTCCATGTCATGACTAGTCACTTATGCACTTTGTATCGTCAGGTTATGTTATACCAATTTTCGTTAAGATCTCATTATCCAAACGGCAAGAAATGCTAAAAGTCATAGGCGTAGGCTTTAGATAGATAGATAGATAGATAGATAGATAGATAGATAGATAGATAGATAGATAGATAGATAGATAGATAGATAGATAGATAGATAGATAGATAGATAGATAGATAGATAGATAGATAGATAGATAGATAGATAGATAGATAGATAGATAGATAGATAGATAGATAGATAGATAGATAGATAGATAGATAGATAGATAGATAGATAGATAGATAGATAGATAGATAGATAGATAGATAGATAGATAGATAGATAGATAGATAGATAGATAGATAGATAGATAGATAGATAGATAGATAGATAGATAGATCCGGTCAAACCCGCCGAAGTTCGCCAAGACATGCTTCGCATTTAAAACAAAATTTCACCAACGTCAGTTGAACACACCACCTCGCAATCCATGACAATGTATGTCCAGCACGCTATACACTGGACCGTGGTCGCAAACCTGTATTTTGTGTTTCACTGCTTTCTCTCGGATTGCTCTTCTTTGCGGGCCCCACCGTGATGGTCTAGTAGTGGCTAAGGAACTATGCTGACCATTAGTTTGTGGAATTGAATCCCAGCTCCGGCGGCTGCAATTTCTGTGGAGGCAAAATCGCTGTAGACCCGTGTGCTCAGATTTGAGTGCGTGTTAAATAACCCAAGGTGGTCGAAATTTCCGAAGCCATCCACTATGCTCTTTGCCATAATCATATGATGGCTTTGGAACGTTAAACCTCGCATATCAATCCATCAATCATCACCACTCTTAGTCACAGGGTGTTGTCGACCTCTAGAAGCGATAACATGAACTAGTTCTTCATGGCTGGAGCTTCCTAGCTCATGCAACGCGGAGAATCTATGCATCGTTTCCGTACGGCACTTTTCCAATCGGGGAACTGCAATATATTTCAATTCGCTAAGGAACCACGACGTGGCGACCTTAGAGCAATCGTTGGCCTCGTTTTCACAAAAGTGGTTGAGCATTTTTTCGTATTTTTTCAGCAAAAAGGCGACAGAATAATTGCAACAAATTGTAACGCCACGCGCACAATGGCAACTAGGTCGGAACTTCAAGGGTACTCCTTTTCTCGGAACTCCTTAAGTGCTCCGAGATCAGAGCATGCGCAGTGGTGGTGCAGATTGCACCGCCGACGCAAAAGCGCGACATCATGGGAGTAAAAAATGCTCTGCATTAAAAAAAATATGCTTGCGCTTTTCGTGTAGACTATTTTCAGTGTCGGTTAGCTTCAAGGGGAAACAATAAACAATAAGAACGAGTGAACGAACAAACGCTACGCTACTAACATGGACTAAACCGACCCGCAGGCGACCTTGCGCTTGACGCACTCTTTGAAAGACAACGTTCTCAGGTAGCGCAGCCTGTTTAATCAGTATACGAATCTTTCGTTCTTCTCTGCTCAAAGTGCCAGAGCAAAACTTTCTTCACAAGTCGGCCCACGACAACCTCTTTTTTCCTTCGTTGTTCCGATGATCCTGATGCAGAGGTGTTCAGAATTACCACAAACCGATGCAAAAAGACACCGGCGATAAACACTGATATAGCAGAAATGAGTTTCATCACTACATTCATCATCTTCATTTCATCACTACACACTATAGATAAGATAGATAGGAAGTAGCTTAGGGTCGAGCTCAATCCAGTGTGCTGCGTGACCACCCCACTTGCGCATTTTTTTTTCGCTCTCCATGTTCCGCCTCACAATGCCGATGCATGGGATCTTCTGCTAACCAAGACACACTGCCTTGTCTTCCCTTCTTGGCATGCCTCGCCGCGGCGATTACACGTCATTGCGCCTGTACGACCCCTTGCGGTCCCTCTATATTCTTTCCTACGCTCTCCCCTCTCTCGCAAGGCAATGCCGACTCAGGCAGCGTCTGCTAGCGTTTCTTGATTGAAAAAACTAAATGTTCGTGGTCCACAACAGTTCACGCATCCCCCGTATATATAGGCACTTCAGCTTGACCAGCAATGTATGTTGATGAATTCCTCCTGTGCTTTGCTGAATAATAAAAATTCACAGCATGTGAGTTTAAAATAGCGGGCAGCGGGTCTCTGTGTCCAATCCGAGTCTTCTGTCTCTCATAGCACATTGTCAGCGATTGAAATGTTTCAGTGGGAAACATTGGTCCATCCCTGCGTGTTTTGCACCTCTCTAGGTTGCTCTCCTGCGCGACGCCGCAATGAGCGCCCGCGTAAACGTCGCCGCCAGTGGAATTCGGCTGGTTCGCATCTACACATGGTTCTGTTTAGCGGCAGATGGTGTAATCTTTTTTCTTTCATGTGTGAAGAAGAAGATGTGCCTGCAGCGAGCAGCATCGCCAACGCCCGGCTCTCTCGGCTCGTGCTTCGGTCCGTTGCTGTGCCGATCACTGGACGCCTCTTCACGCTTTCTCGTCGCTGTCTTTAACGGCTAATAAACCTCCTCACATTTGGTGGAAGTTCTGTTAATCCCCATTGCTACACCCTGGAGCTGCGAAGCCGCACGCTACCACCTGTCATGACTGCCAACGCCACTACATTGACGCCTTCGCTCCAGTTCAACTGCCCTGGCCATCCTACGCCACGGGAGCCGAAGGTCTTCAGCGGTGCGGATGGAACCGACGTCGAAGACTGGCTCGAGCACTACGAACTGGTGAGCGCCAACAATAAGTGGGATGAAGCCGACAAGCTGGGCCACGTGATATTTTATCTCACTGGCGTCGCCGAATTGTGGTTTAATAACCACAAACACAACATCCCCACATGGAGCGTCTTCAAGACGTCGTGTGCTGAAGTGTTCGGTCGGCCGGCTGTCCGCAAGCAGAGGGCAGAACAGCGCTTGCGCGTCCGCTCTCAGCAGACTGGCGAGACCTTTACCAGCTATATTGAGGACGTCGTCGACCTTTGTCGACGTGTGAATGACACCATGCCCGAATCTGACAGGGTCAAAAACATCCTGAAGGGCATCGACGACGGCGCATTTCAAATGCTCTTGGCAAGGAATCCAAGCACAGTTTCTGAAGTCTTCAGCTTGTGTCAGAGCTACGACGAGTTGAAAAAGCAACGCACTCTGACTAGGCAGCCTCAGCCTGGTGGTGAGTCGCTGTCCAGTTTCGACTCCATGCCCGACAATTCACCATTGCTTCAGCAAGTCCGAGCCTTCGTCCGTGAGGAAGTCGCCCGCCAACTTTCCCTAGTGCCCTTTACTCACGAGACCACCACCCGTCTACCTGCCCCGCTTCGCACTGCTATATCGGAAGAGGTTGCACAAGCTGTTCCTCTTGCGCACCACGAGCCACCTCTATCTAGCCGTGGTCACGGCCCGGGTGTCGCACAGCCGGTAGGCGCTCCTGTCACCTATCCGCCAGCCGTTCAGCCTGTGGCCGTGCCCCTAACCTATGCAACGCAGCCTGTGGCTCCTCCTGTCGCCTTTTCGCAAGAGATGCAGCCCGTAGCCGCGCCGCTCACATATGCAGACGCTGTACGTAAACTCCCGCAAGCACCCTACACCACGCGCTCACAGCCCGCACACCCGGCTGCTTATACGGCACCTTGGGCGGCAGCACCAGTCGCCAATCCCTGGAGGACGCCCGACAACCGACCAATTTGCTACGCTTGCTTCACTCCCGGACACGTTGCTCGCTACTGCCGCCGTCGACCTCAGACGTTCGGCAACTATGCCCGGTCGTCGCATCCCGGCAGCCAACCCTTCGTCCAATACGGGCCGGTCTCGCCACCTCGCTAGGCGCCTACAAACCACCTTGACTTCCAGCCGCAACGCGCACCCTCTCCTCGTCGGCGATCACCCTCCCCCATGCGTCGCCGGCCCGGACCCTCCGACCAGGAAAACTAAGCAACGCAGTTCAAGAGGCAAGAACTGCGCCGTTTTCGAACTGTCTAAGTCCTCGCTCCTCTCCTGCTAACGTGGTCGCAGTAACTGTTGAAGGTTATTGTACCTTCGCCCTTGTGGACACTGGCGCCGCTGTTTCTGTTATTGCCGCTAACCTCTGCCGTTTATTACGCAAAGTAACGACGCCACTTTCGGGACTGTCGCTTCACACCGCAAGCGCACAGCAAGTAACGCCTCTCGCAGCCTGCACTGCAAGAGTCTCCATCGAAGGCATTCTTTACATCGTGGAGTTTATTGTTCTTCCTGTCTGTTCGCATGACGTCATCCTCGGGTGGGACTTCCTATCCCGCCATAATGCCGTCATAGTCTGCGCACGCGCCGAATTTGAGTTTTCACCCTTGTGTGATCTCCCATTACTGGACGCTCCTCATCAGCCACCGCAGTTGCTCGTTCATAAAGATACCGATATTCCGCCTGGAAATTGCGCCCTTGTTCCCGTTTCATGCAACGCCTACACTGACGCTACAGTTCTTTTTATGCCTTCCGATATCTTCAAATGTCGTCGAGCTTTGCCGCTGCCTTTCGCAACAATTGACCTTGCCGCCGGAAGAAGCAACCTGTTCGTAAGCAATCCGCTTTCCACACCTGTCACATTGCTTGCGGGGGAATGTCTCAGCCACGTGCAGGATCTCGACGCTTCGTTTTTGTTTGATGTCCCGGACGACTACTGCGACCACCCAAAAGCACTGTCGGCACTCGGTGAATCGTGCAATGATACGTTTTCTAGCGACATCGCCGACACTCTCACTCCCACCGAACATGCCGACCTGCTGGATCTTCTGCATGAGTTCAGGAGTTCGTTCGATGTGTCGCAACCTCAACTGGGCCGCACATCACAAGTCAAACATCATGTTGACACCGGACTACACCAGCCACTGCGTCAAAAACCATACCGTGTCTCCGCTGAAGAGCGCCGCGTCATCAACGATCAAGTCGAAGATATGCTTCGTAGAGACGTCATTCGACCATCTCACAGTCCCTGGGCGTCTTCCGTCGTCCTGGTGCGTCAGAAAGACGGATCTATCGGATTTTGCATGGACTATCGTCGTTTGAATAGGATAACCCGCAAGGACGTCTATCCTTTGCCGCGCATTGATGACGCCATTGACACCCTTCACGGAGCGGAATTTTTCTCGTCGCTAGATTTGCGGTCTGGCTACTGGCAGGTCCCAATGGCAGAATCCGATCGCCAAAAAACGGCATTCATTACACCAGACGGACTATATGAATTTATTGTCATGCCCTTTGGGCTTTGTAACGCGCCTGCCACGTTTGAACGTCTTATGGATAATACGCTACGTGGCCTCAAATGGAATATGTGCCTCTGTTACCTCGACGATGTCGTGGTTTTCTCCCATGACTTTCCTACGCACCTCCTTCACCTCAGGCACGTTTGAGTTGTCTACCAACGCTGGTCTGCAGCTTAACCTGAAAAAATGCCGCTTCGCTGCACGCGAGCTCGTCATTTTAGGCCACATCGTGTCCAAGCACGGCGTATTACCAGACTCAGCAAAACTTCGGGCAGTCGCAGAATTTCCCAAGCCGACGACCATGAAAGAACTTCGCAGTTTTGTAGGCCTATGCTCCTATTTCCGGCGCTTTGTTCGCAATTTTGCATCTATCATGTCACCGTTAACCCAGCTTCTTCGTGGTGACGTGAGCCTCACCTCCTGGTCCCCTGCGTGTGACGTTGCCTTCACTACTCTGCGCCGTCTGCTCACTTCCCCACCTATTCTTCGCCACTTCGACCCGACGGCTCCTACCGAAGTGCACGTCGACGCCAACGGCGTCGGGCTAGGCGCGGTCCTCGCTCAACGAAAGCCCGGCTATTCAGAATACGTTGTAGCCTACGCTAGCCGCACTCTAACGAAAGCCGAAACTAATTACAGCGTGACAGAAAAAGAGTGTTTCGCTCTGGTGTGGGCGCTTGGAAAGTTCCGGCCGTACTTATACGGCCGCCCGTTCGATCTAGTAACTGATCACCACGCGCTTTGCTGGCTCTCCACGTTGAAAGACCCTTCTGGCCGCCTTGCGCGATGGGCACTTCGCATCCAGGAGTACGACATTCGCGTCGTATACCACTGCGGACGCAAACATTCTGACGCTGATGCCCTGTCCCGGTCACCTTTACCACCAGATCAGACGTGCGGAAACACTTGCCTCCAGACCTTGTCATCGCTAAATCTCGACTCGATCGCCACCGAGCAACGTCGTGACCCGTGGATCGCCTCTCTTATCGAATATTTATCTGGCACGCCACACCTTCCAGTATCTCGATCCCTCCGACGTCAAGCTTTCCATTTCGTCATCCGTGACCAACTTCTTTATCGACGCAACTACGCTCCCGATGGTCGCCGGTGGTTGCTGGTCATTCCACGCGCTTTACGATCGCAAGTATGCGCCTCCCTTCACGACGATCCGCAATGTGGCCATGCCGGAGTGTTCAAAACATATGAACGCCTTCGCCATCGCTATTACTGGCGCGGCATGTACAATTTTGTACGTAAATTCGTGCAGTGCTGTCCTGACTGCCAGCGATGTAAATCAACACTGCCACGTGCGACTGGCGCATTGCAGCCACTTCCATGCCCTGCCAAGCCATTTGATCGCGTCGGCGTTGACCTCTACGGTCCCCTTCTATTGACACCAGATGGTAATCGGTGGATTATAGTGGCGGTTGACCACCTGACACGCTACGCCAAAACAGCCGCTTTGCCGAGCGCTACAGCTCAGGATGTCGCCTGTTTCATTTTGCAACGCTTTATCCTTCGACATGGTGCACCTCGAGAGCTCCTTAGTGACAGAGGCCGCGCTTTCCTTCCTGAGGTCGCCGAAACTCTGCTTTCGGAATGCCACGTCATTCATCGGAAAACGACAACGTACCACCCGCAGACTAACGGACTAACGGAACGGTTTAACCGCACGCTAGGTGATATGCTCTCAATGTACGTGGCATCTGATCATAGCAACTGGGACCGTGTTCTCCCATACGTCACGTTCGCATATAACACCGCAATACAAACCACCACGGGATTCTCGCCTTTCTTCCTTCTTTACGGACGTGAGCCTTCCCATACAATTGATACCCTACTTCCTTACCGTCCTGATGCTTCCGAGTGTCCACCTATCTCCGATGCTGCTAGACAAGCCGAAGAGTGCCGCCAGCTCGCCCGTGCGTTCACCTCGGAAGAGCAACAACGCCAGAAAGAAACCCGTAGCACCTCTCTTCCGGATCCCAGCTATGCCCCAGGGTCTCTTGTGTGGCTTGCCATCCCATACCAAACACCGGGACTCTCCTCGAAACTTGTCCCCCGGTACGAGGTGCTTTACACCGTTTTGGAGAAAACCTCTCCGGTTAATTTCCTAATTGAACCAGTTTCGCGATCGGATGACATGCGCCGGCGTGCACGTGACATCGTCCATGTTTTCCGACTGAAACCGTACCATGAGCCTTTGCCTGAAACTTCTTAAGTCGCCAGGATGGCTCCTTTTTCAGCAGGGGCTATTGTGAAGAAGATGTGCCTGCAGCGAGCAGCATCGCCAACGCCCGGCTCTCTCGGCTCGTGCTTCGGTCCGTTGCTGTGCCGATCGCTGGACGCTTCTTCACGCTGTCTCGTCGCTGTCTTTAACGGCTAATAAACCTCCTCACACATGTAACACCTGCCGGAAACAGCCCATACGCCCTCGCACAGTCTCGGGTGTACGTCCTTCAGTGCGCTGTTTTCTTTCTTTCCAGAGACATAATAATGTTTGTAAACAGCCCTTGGCACCGGCGACATACTGAGCAGCTTGTAATGTCAAGCTACAAACGCCTCAGAATGTCGCAAAGCTGCAAAGCTGAATCCGAGTTCAGAGGCAGCTTTGAAGCTGCTGTGCCATGCAGTAGTCTAGTGATCATGGCGAGCATCGAGCTGGGCGGAGCCTGCGCGCCCAGGCGTCAAAACAAATGCCTCAATATGTCGACGGTGCCTACAGCTGTTTACAAACAATGAATCGGTTTTCATGAGGACCTAATTGAGTCTCTAAAAAGGAAGTCGGAGAATCAGCCCGGTGCTCAGTAATCCCTATGAAAGGGGAAGTGTGTCGACAAAGCAGGGGCGATATTTTGTAAGCGTTCTGCCGAGGGTAATATGAAACAGAGGGATGAAAGGGAGACACATGGAATTAGTCGAGGCCATTCTGACGGTCAAGGCTTGAGAATAGCCACAGAATGTGCATAGAACGGGTCGAGGCCCTGTTGTATCCCTAGTACGGATAAGAAACGGTCTCTTGGATTACCCGAATTCTATTGAAACTTAAATGCATCAACGCGAATAATCAATTTAGTCCTGCTTTGCGCATGGCTTCCTCCAATCTCGTGCTACCCATGTCGAAAAACATCGAACGACTCACCAAACTGTGACAGCAACGTGCACTCTAAACAACACAATAAATAGATTCTTAAGGCCATCCCGCTCTCTAATCTCTAACTTTGAAAGAAATGCCTGTCAATATTTATGTTGAGCTGAATGATTTGTATATGTCTTCATGCATTGAAAGCATTTCTGCATTCTCTCACCTCGACTATGAGCTCTTTGCTCTCTCGCATCCTTTTGTTTTATATCTCTCACGTTCTACATAGAACGCTCACCAAACAGCACCCCAGGCAAGTGTTCTTTTGCTGCCCTGAGAAGTGTAAACAAAGGACCCATTGCGTCATGGTCGACTTATAGGCCCTGATAGTACGGAGTTGCTTAAAGGGACAATAAAGTCAAATAACAATTTATGTCAGAGTGAAAGCACAATGTATGACAACATCTAAAACGACAATATTATCAACAACAGTGCCCTACTTATCAAGAAATTAGGTAAATGCTCAAGAACACAATGCCGCTGCAGGACACTTTCAAAATAATCCTGATCACATCGAACGGCCCGCCTACAACTAATTAATCACTAGTAATCGATTTAACTGAACTAAATAAAGAACCTTCTGTGCATCAAGGAACGCAATAAAAGGCTGCTTTTTCATTTCTGTTTGATTCATGAAAAAGAAAGAACCACCGGACGTTACTATGGAAAATTGTGCGAGTGGTTCAAAAACTGAATTTTCGCGTGGTTACACGAGACAGGTTGTGCCATCTAGCGGGTCGCAGTTAAAAAAAAGCGTCTGCAATCTCGAAGTCCATGGCGGGAAATTGATTAATGGCAGATTTTGCTGCTGTGGCTCCCACTGCTTTCAATCGGCAGCTACTAGCGTAGTCAAACCAAGCGACGTTGTGCACGGCAACATTGACGTGAGAAGGTCCGAGCTTTCGTTTCTTTAGGCGGGTGATTTGAAATGAGCCAACTCGATGCGGAGCTCCAAAATCAGATTTTATTTCAAAATAGGCCTTTTCTTGGCAGAAAAGTAACACTACGAGGTTTCCGGACCATCATTTCAACAATCAGCGTTGACTTAATTGCCTTTAGTGTCCCTTTACGTTTAAGATCCCCGAAAGAGTGGATGACTATATACAAGACACATGTTTAGATGGATTTGACTGGCTAACAGCTTCCTTTTCATTAGTATGGAAAATTATTTGCGTACACCGTACGAATAATTCATTTGTGAAGCTGCTTTCTAGAACCTGAAGCGACGCCTTATGTCAGAGACATTTTTCGCCATTTAGATTTTACGGCCCCTATTTGCCATCCCAGCACCCCCACCATCTTGTGAGACGATGTAAACTATGACAAAACGATTATTGTAATTACAGCAGAGGCGAGTGAGCCGAAAATCGAATACATGCGAAAGAGAGAACGATGATGGTGATTACAAATGTTAGTAAGCCTAAGGAAAGTTGGTGAACTACACTGTAAACGCTTACGCTTGTTTCATTTATATAGCCATTATAAATACACAAAAAACTTTATGCGTCAATATAGAGAACATTTTGAATATGCAGCGAGATATACCCCTATTTTTGTACTGTGAATATTAGGAGAACCTCTAAACAGCCTCTGACAAAATATTTAACCATATTCTTATTATATTCCAAAGTAGCCCTTTTTCGCGGCACGGTTCGCGACCTTTGCAGTTTGATCACGTGATGTTAGGGCGAAATGAGCTCTCGATTGTTCAATATTGGAGATGTATCCGCTGTGAATTGTTTCACGCAATACTTTACAAAGAGCCCCGCCACGGTGGTCTAGTGGCAAGGTACTCGGCTGCTGACCGGCAGGTCGCAGGATCAAATCCCGGCTGTAGCGGCTGCATTTTCAATGGAGGCGGAAATGTTGTAGCCCGTGTACTCAGATTTGGGTGCACGTTAAAAGAACCCCAGGTTGTCGAAATTTCCGGAGGCCTCCACTATGGCGTCCCTCATAATCATATGACGGTTTTGCGACGCTAAACCCCGCAAATCCAATGCTTTACAAAGAATTCACATGCCAGTTCTTCCTTGTATTGCATGAACATAGCACGCGATGAACTGATTTCACTTCGTGTTCTTCGTTTGCGACTGCGCAAGCACAGGTAGCAGCGTGTGGTTGAAGTGCGTGAAATCAGAACTCCTTACACATTAGTGCTGACACATTTCTCCCGTTTTATAAGAAATACGTGGTGAGAAAAGGTAGTGGTTGTAGGAAGAAAATTAAAGGCGAGAAAGGCACAACTGTTTCGCCCTTGAACTTGCGATGGGTAAAGAGACCTTCAACCATGCACTCTAAATATAATTTAATGTTTTAAAATAGAAACTCTTATATCATGCAACTTCAACCAACACCCCTCACAATATTACGCCATTCTATGGACGTATATAGCGATGAAGTAAGAATAAATTTTAAAATTTCTTTACTTTCATTGATAATGCATCGCCCTATGTCCCACGGCTCCCAAGTGCACTTGAATTTTTCGCTTTTTTTTCTGACTTAGTCATGCTAACTTTGCTCATCGTTGCAATGAAATAATATTTGCCCGCAACATTGCTAATGACGCCAGCTGAATAAAATAAAAAAGTACTAATTGTGTGCCACAGAGTTCCGAGTGTTCTATGCGAGTCTGTGGAGATATCAAACTCAAAGTATTTCTTCCTAAATAATTTTAGAAGAACAAATGAAGTATTATTTGCATCAGGCCTTCTTCCTTTTACGCACTATAACCGTAACTACAGTTCTAAAAGCATAGGTTTTTATTGACATTTCAAGCACAGCTGAGAAGCTCACAAAAGTGCTTATCTATGCGAAATTTTAGGGTAATTGCAGTATAATTTTTTTCACTTCGCAGATTTATTATAGACAAACGTATACACTTCTCTTGTCTAAATTTTAACTAAAAGCAACATGTATGCCAGTAACAGCAACAAAATGAATTGTATATTCAAATGGTAAGCCTTACGATGCTCCTTGCAAAAGACATACCATAAGAGTGCAGTTAGAAGTGCAAAACAGACACGCACAATCGATGCATCACGTGGCGAGCAAGTATCGAAGTGCTGACATGAACTCTGCTTGCAAAGCTAATATTTATTCCGTCTTAGTGAAATGTACCTGCACGTAGACAATGTTATATGTGACCATGCTTTCACTTCCTTCATCGCTCTTGGTTCATTCGACACGCCTCTTTCGAAATTTAAACACCAATGTATGGTCCTGTGCTTGGCAGCAGCAAGCACAGGACCGGGTTAACTGGCGGAACATGGGAGAGGCCTTTGTCCTGCAGTGGACGTAGTCAGGCTGGTGATGATGATGATGATGATGTATGTTAAAAGTAGTGGCAGGCTATTTAGCCTATTATTGCGGTGAATTTAGTGATGCTACGGGCTTTCACCTTTTTTTGCCGATTGGAAGGTGTCTTCCGGATCGAGTCTCTCAATGGCCAGGCTGAGGTGTGGTGCTTTGCTAGAAGAGTCGGCCAACTCGGGGGTGCTTGTGTTACCAGCCATTGACGTTGGCTTCTCTCCGTCGTCGCTGGCGTTCAGGTTGGCTCGGTCGAGCATTTGCCACAGGAGCTTTTCTTCTTCAGATGAGCCAGCATTGTCGTACACGACACCTGTGCACAAAGCAACCATAATAATTGTTGGAGCTTTACAGTCAATGACCACATCGTCATTATCAGAAACGCCATAGTGAAGGAACTCCATGAATTTTGTCCATCTTGAATGTTTGCCATGCATATATATTGAAGTACAAAAAAATCTACCACTCCGCTCTCACCTAAACGTGGTCGCCATTGCTGGCCTTTCATCTCGCAACGTTCGCGCCAGTACTCGAACACCATAAGCACAAGACCACCGAGGTGGATATGAACCGAATAACATTGAAGCTCTTTTGACCAGAAAAGAGAAGGAAGGAAGCCGCAAATAGTTGGTTTAAGAGCAAATGATGCACATGGTTTGCTTGTAACAAAACTCGACTGCGTAAACTGCTTAATAAAATAGGCCATCGCATCCTATATAATGACTGCAATGGAAAACTCAAAAGAGAAAGAAGACAATTTTGGGGTGTTTAACTTGCGTTATGCATTCTCCCGGGCCCTATTCATTTTAATGAGAGCAGAAAAGTTATTGCAATGAAAGAAATCGGCAGAACCCACGTGCAGTGGGAATCGATGATATGTGAAGCATGAACGAGAAATGTTCATATGTCAATTAAATCAGCACAACGTTACGAGGTGAAGGTAAATGATGGCGTACATGACTTCTGTGGCATGAATATCATGTTTGGATGTGTCAGTTACCTTCGTCATCTATTCACGTAACGTGATAGCAAGTTTAGTATATGTTAAACAAGCAAAACGGCTGCGAGCACGCAAAGAGAGTAGGATGATGCCATGTTCTTACATGACATGCGTGTCATGATTATCATGTTTGCAGCAGTCATATATTTCGTCATCATGGACGTCACGTAACACCAAATTTGGCATACGTGGAGCTAGCAAAACAGCCACGAGCGCATCATAAAGGTTCTGGTTTTGTTGTATATACGTTTGAATCGAAGTAAATTATTGCGTATGTGTATATGTCGATATTGTGGTAATTCACCTAACGACCTTGGAAAAGCTGGTAATTGTATTAGCTCAACGGCCGCCGTGCATTTCACTGCATTGTACATAGCTCAAGGCAGGCCACGTTGATTTTTCGTGCACGTACTGATGTAGTGGATAAGGCAAATCCGTAAACAAGAAGCTGTGTGTTCGTTCCGTCGTTTCGACAAGTGGGCTTGTGTTCCTCAATGTTCCTCGAGCCTTGAAGAAAAATGGCAACTCGCCAAAACGTCTACACGAGCACACAAAGCCTGTTTACAAAATTTTCAACTATCATCCTACATACAAGTGAGAAACGTGGCAGACCACATAAATCGTTACTAGTATTGCACGCACTCGCATAGAATTCAATCAAAGAGCTTCAGAGGGTTACGGCCGAAATTCCCCAACCGTACTTGAGAAGAAAATGACGACATGTCCCTCCAATTTTAGGCGCAAAAAGAGGATATGAAAGACTATAGAACATACGACACAAGAATAAACATGCCACAACGTTCTAATCCATCGGTGCAAATTTAGCAAAATATCCATAGCAAGACACTGTTGTTCGCGACTCAAAGTAAAAAAATAACGTGATGCAAAATCGAGAACAATTTACGCCTTAACAACTCCAACGTCAAATCCTTTACTAAAAATTGTGCATTTAACTACCGAAATACGGAGCTCCAAGTCAAAATGTTATAGGTGACTAAGAACAACACGTTATGGCTGCTTTTTTTCACGTCTCAAAAGGCCTGAATTATGGAAATATTTCCATTAAAGAATGCGCAAGAATATGTTCTTTCAATAACATTTTAATGAATGCAGACGTTTAGAGATTATGGCGTATTCAAACATTACTTTTCTTGTTTCACGCTATAAGATTTTTTTTCCTGTTTATTCATGCCAGAAGCTCAAATAAATTGTCAATCATGGATCAGTTCGCACGCTTTTCAGGACAGTGTTTTTAGTAGGCTTTATTTATGTGTATGTTTCTTCGAGTGGCTTGCTAACGGGCAATATTTTTATGCCTACTTTACGCTTGTTTTACTCACTGTACAGTTTACCCTATGTACACATCACATGGCCAGACTTTTCGAAATATGTTTTGTCTTTACTGGGCTACTGAGTAGAATGGCCCCATTCTACTGGGTGGAATGGCCCCTCATACAGTTCCGCATTTTTTCCCATTTAAATTTATGCCAACACTACCATCTAGTGTAAGAATAAACAGGATCTCCGAAAAAAGGTTGAAAATAAATTTCCCTAGGCTGTGAACCGGCAAATGTAGTGACGATTTACTCCTTCAACGTGCCAATGTAAGAATTTCTCCGTCGGCTTAAATGTCTACATGCCTCAGAGAGCATCGAGGCGTGGGTAGTATATTCGTTTGTTTACCCGTTCCTCAGCTATATTTCAGCAATGGGAACGAGGAGTGAATAAAAAACGCCTGGCGGCTGCCCAGTCTTCGCTTTAGCTTCCGGACACTCAGCCTAGCGGCAACAGATGCTGCAGCCAGCTTGATAGAGCAAATACGCCGCCCCGTCTCAACTAGTTCTAGGAAAGCCTACAGGGTAATGTTGAAGTATGACAGCCATCATCAAGCCTCATGTGCTTCGCTTCAAAGGAGTTGGAAAAAAAGTGAACCCATCCGCTTGGATTTCAGACTGCCATTCGTTTGTTATGGCGTGCGTATTATGATTTACAATACGGTACTTTATCCAGTATATTTTCCTTTTCAGTGTAACTGAGGAAGCGTTCGATAAATTACGAGCACACTTCCTCTAAAATACAGCATATCACTACCAGCTGTCTACACGTATTCTCGAAAGCATACAGTCAATTGTACATGTTTATGTTTCAACATCGCATCTTTTTTTATGAAAGCACAGTCAGTCGAAAGAGTTGAGGTGCACATATTGATTATTAGTACCTATAGTTGGTCAACGTTAGTCATATCATATTTGAAGCATGTCCTTCTTTGTTCCAGATTTAAGCTATAAGGTCAGCATGATCGATTTTGTGGCTCTATATGCGAATAAAGTAAAATTTTCTTCTGTTTTTCTCCTTAAAATAAGCATTTATCGAATAAAATTATCCTAAAGAAATTGTGTTTACGATAGCCGGCTAAATATTATGGCTGGGTAAGTATTCAGAGAATCATTCGTTTTTTGCAAGGATAGCCTACGCAGTAGTTAGCACTTTGAACCGAAAAACAAATATTGGAAAACGTCGCTGAAGTATTCAATGATAAAAAAATGAGTTTCACATTTAAAGCACAGAAAGCAGTGCAAAAAAAAAACACCAGGATGCTTGTATAAGTCCAACAACAATCCTTCTCTTCATCCATTCGTTGGAATTTCGTCAGTATTATTCTTCCTGCCCGAAGCATGTGATATAGATTTTTATAAACCTTTCTATTTTTATTCGACATTTCTCTACATTTCGCATGTAATACGTGACCGTCTCTCCTTTTAGTGTGGCCCTCTATATAAACCAATGAGTCTACTTCTTCCGTCAAATTTATTATACAATTAACGAAACAGACAGGGACAGGTGCCTTCCGAGTCTCTTTCGTCAGTTTTCAAGAATGTTTGCTGCCAATAGTTCATCATTGGGTACCGACACGCTCGAAACCCCACTTTGTTGTTAGACACTACAGAAAAAGTGTCCAAACAACTAAAACCAACATCATTCTTTTCATTATCTCGTACTGACATTATGGCATGCTAAAAGTTGCCGTGTTAGCGAACACTTGAGCGCAAATTTTCTCTATTGCTAATATTTTATTAGGAAAAGACTAGTCAATACAGTCATGACAAATAGACAATAGTCAAAAGAAATATTAAAAAGTAGTCAAGCTACTCTCTTTCATTTGGTTAAAGATGTAATGCCGCGTACAAGCAACAATATCAGTGGTAGTGCAATTGTGAAATATGTCCCAATAAAATATTTTGCAGCAATATTCTTCATAGAAAATAGTCGGCACTCGGCTGCTGATCCGAACGCCGCGAGTTCTATGTTGGCCGCAAGGGTCGCATTTTGATGGAGGTGAAATGGTAGAGGCCCACCTACTCTGCGGTGTAGTGCAAAGTAGAGTACACCAGATGGTCTAAATTTTCATATCCCTCCACTACGGCATCTTTCACAATGATATCATGTTTCTGGGAGGTGATTATACTATAAATATTCTTATGGGTCTTCTTTATACCATGATCTTGCAGCTTCATTAGCCCTGCCTCCCACCCCACTCCCCTCAATACATTCACAATTTCAGTGTATACGAACTTTGGAATTATAAAACGAAGTTTTAAGTTTTCTGCAGCGTGTTTTAGTAGTTAGCAAAGATATAAAAACGTGGACGTTTTGTTGCACGAAAATTCGTAATGATGTTAACATTCGTCAAGCACCTTTAAGTACAATACCAATGCTGCGTAACTAAAAGAGATCAAAAGTAAGGTATTTAAGAGAAAATAAAGAAAAAATGTAATAAACATAAAGACAGCAATACAACTCAGTTGAAGTTAAGCTACACGCAACTAAAAGCAAAAGAAGCATATATCCTCGTGAGCGGCAGCAACGAAATGAGGATTCAAAATGTGATGGCTGAATTGATATTAGATTGGTGCTCTACTAGCCACTCTGAGGGAAAAAACGAAAATATAAAAGAGACCATGCTAAACATTCTGCACACATTGCCCATGGCTCCCAGCATAAAATAAAGTGGCCGTATCGTTGATCATCTCCCACCCTCCTCTTTCCTTTGCCTAGGTCTGGCGCTTCTCATTAGCTACGTTGTCGTTAAGGCACAAGAAATAGAGTGAGGAAAGTACAAAATATTGGCATTGGCATTAAAAACAGCCAGGCCTGCAGAAAACGCACAGGTTTACGAGTATATGCAAATGAACGCTTCGACTTTCCCAATTATTGCCATAATCCCTCATCAAGCAGGCTTAAGCGACGTATCAGTGATGCCAGCTTAAGATCAACGCCTATTTGTTTTTATTAAGCAAGCAGTTGCATGTTTGATTTTCACAGCTGAATAATAATGACCCGTGATGACAATGTTTCATTTATGCGCAGAGCAAAACATTTGTGGGTGTTGCAGTTTCACAAGCACAAACCCTTCAACCTCAAAAGCATAAAAAAAGCAAAGGGAGAGCTGTTATAATCGATGCTTTAGGGTTTTCTACCTCGGCAAGAGCAAAGCAGCGTTAAACTTCACTTTTAACGGAAAACTGTAGAATTTGCTGTTCCTAAATCAGGAAACACCTGAGACTTCTGCGCATAGCCGTATGGGTTGCAAGATGCAAAATTGCGTCTTGGTACGTGTGGGATGTTGTTACAAGTCTTCGTGCTATCTTAATAAAAAAGTTGTGCAGAAGGACAGCATAGATATACTGTGTTCTGTTTCAATCCGAAGCAAATATTCTTGTTCTGGCGACATTCCGAGAGAAGACACAGTATGTATGTATGTATGTATGTATGTATGTATGTATGTATGTATGTATGTATGTATGTATGTATGTATGTATGTATGTATGTATGTATGTATGTATGTATGTATGTATGTATGTATGTATGTATGTATGTATGTATGTGCGTGCGTGCGTGCGTGTGTGTGTGTGCGTGCGTGCGTGTGTGTGTTGTGTGTGTCTGTGTGTGTGTGCGCGCGTGCGTGTGTGTGTGTGTGCGTGCGTGTGTGTGTGTGTGTGTGTGTGTGTGTGTGCGTGTGTGTGTGTGTGTGTGTGTGTGTGACTAAGGCATACTATGCAGTGTGTGAAATCTGTGGCACTGCAGGAAATATCAACCATCTACCATGTAATACCCTTGACTTGCACTGATAGGCATCACCCAGCTATCATGGTGTTCCCGCTACATCACACCAAGCTGATTAAAGATGAAACCTCAGTAATACGGAGAATCTAATGTAAGACGTACACGCACGGCATCTAGCCACATTGAACCTACCCGACTCTTCGCGCATACAACAGCCCGACGTACGACGTGCGATACGCACTGGAACACGAGGGCTCACGACGCCACGAAGATGGCAATCACCATCCCGTGACACCCACACACAATTCCTCGTCTAAAAAAATGTCAGAGGCCAAGATTTCTGGTGGAGCCCTATACAGGCATTAAAATATCACTCGTCGCCAGAAAAGTGACCCCGTCAATAGGATTCCTGCAATGAGGGACCCTCCCAGCCAGGGTGACCCAGGACTCAGGAGCTCAGAACCCTGTTTCGAAATAATAAACGTATAATTTATTGATTCATTTTCGCTCCTATGAAGCGCTTAGTCTCTGAGCAGTGGACTCTTTTGCCCACGGACACATCCAAAACAACTCAAACTTGTATGCATTTCAATGGTCATGTTTCATTGCTGTCCTAGTGTTCCATTACAAAACGTTGAATAGTCAGTGGAAGTCCCAGTGAAGAGGCATTCGTTTTTTACTTATTCGGACTCAGCAACAATCTATTATGTGATGTAATAGGTGATTTTCTTAATGTTGCTTGATATATCTGCCTTCTTCATTTATTCAAATGTCAGTTGTGAACTCAATCAACTACACTCGGACCTTACCATATTTTGTGTGTACTGCAGACTGAATTACGTGGTATGCAAGACGACGCATCTCGTATGGACAGTTTGTTGTCAGGTTTTTCTTGATTGGAGAAATAGGAACAAGCAAGCACTAGTACTTTACTGACCAGTCTTTGCACTTCGTTGCTCTAATCATCTTCGTTGTGCACCGTAAACCTAACGGCCAATAAATACATGACAAAACACTTGTATTCAGCAGAACTGTTCTCAAAAAACATCAACCACGAACTGTCATTTACGCATGGGCACTTGACATCTTCTACGAAAAGAAAATTCGGACGTCATATTTTGTGAACACTCAAACAAAGCATCACAACGCATGAAAAACCGTGAGCGTGCCATAAATTTTCACTCTACAAGGCAGCTAAATTAGGTTCAGGTAAATGGAAGCGACGCCAAGACTTTTCCGCATCACCTTGTTTTTGGCTCGATTCCACACCCCTTATACCCAGTGCTGTACTTACGACGCTTAGATATAATTAAAGATGCTAGAAAAGTTGAATGCATCCTGTATATTTTCAGTGTTTCTTTTTTCGGAATGCAAGTATCCTGTATAGGATATCACTTTCAGTCCTCCTCAGTGATGCTATATGTGGCAAACAGATATTGTATTTCGCAGTTCTCGTTTCTCTTGAATGCGATGTTTTCAAAACACTGCTACGAAGCGTTCGCTAAGGCCATATGGTGGGTACACCATCTCCTCAGCAGGATCAGCTTCAGCGTTTGTAACAAAGTTCTCTGCGATCAGTTCATCAGATCTGGATGACAGCTTCACACCAGAGGAGCTCCAATATGTGCTGTCTTCGGTAAAACGAACAAGTTCAGCAGGAACAGATGGAGTTACATACGCTGCTCTTGCTAATTTGTGCAGGAAAGGAAAATTACACCTGTTGGACATCTATAATAAAAGTTGGCAAGAAGAAAAAGTTCCGGAAAGTTGGAAGATATCAAAAGTAGTACCGTTGCTAAAGCCAGGGAAGAGCCCTATGCAGTTGCACCCGTTTAGGCCGGTTAGTTTGACAAGTTGTTTTTCAAAAGTGATGGAAAAAAATTGCCCGCAGCTTCTCTCGGGGGAACACTGAGGAGGATGCGGAGCATATAATTGGTTAACGGGGTGTTAAAGGGCGACTTACTTGGGTCGATGGCTAAATTGGTTAACGTGGTTGTGAAATATGGGGTGTTAAATTGCGACTTACTTGGGTCGATGGCTAAATTGGTTAACGTGGTTGTAGGAGGGGGTGTTAAATTAGTGAACACGTACACACGTATGCGAAAGGGCGGCGCAGGTCGAAGGGACGTCGATCATTGTGTTTGTGGATTCGTTGGAATTCATTTCACCGCGACCTTGGACGTCGACGCGCCGTACAAACCAACCAACGAGCGGCAACTGAGCGAGCGAGCGCCGACCTTGAGTATATATACAGCGCGATGGCGCATGCACTGTCAGCTGTCGAATGTTCGAGAAGGGGAGAAGCGCAACGGCGCATGCGCGCGCGTCAGCTGCCGATGTTCTCGAAGCGCGACGGCGCATGCGCGCGCGTCAGCTGCCGATGTTCTCGAAGCGTGACGGCGCATGCGCGCTACATTATACAGCTAGCGAATGTTCGTGAAGAGGAGAAGCGCACGCGGTGTGTAGAGGAGGAAGGGTGCACAGATGGTGGAGGAGTGAAGCGCGCGCTGTGTAGAGGAGGAAGGGATGCACAGATGGTGGAAGAAGGAGGAGGAAGCTTGCGGACGGCGCCGCACTACAAGCCTCGAGTATTAGATGCTCCGCATCTAAAAATGATCAATGAACAAATTTTATGGTAGCAAGACATGAACAAACTACTACCAAAAAGCATAGCCGGCTTTAGAAGAGGTAGATGCACAATGGACTGCATTCTGGATTTGATCACAGATGTTGAAAACCAACGAACGCAAGGAAACATCATTGTCGCTGAATTCCTTGATGTGCACCGAGCATACGACACAATGAGTCGCGCTCACGTTCTGAAACGCCTGGAGTTACAGGGATTCAAGGGCAAGATACTGCGCTGGATCTCTGACTTCCTGAATCATCGGAAAATTTCTGTAGTTACGCAGGAGGGCCCAACGTGAGAACATGTCGTTAACCAAGGAGTGCCACAAGGCAACGTGCTAAGCTCTACTCTCTTTAATGCAGTCATGGCTCAGCACCCGTATAATCTTCCACTTAACATCAGATGTTCAATATATGCTGATGATATAAGTATATAGACGTCTGGTCCATCGTTTTTGGATGTACAACAAACTCTACAAGAACGATTGGATTATGTAGACCGTTTTCTAAAAAACGAGTTATGGCACTGAGTCTGGCTAAAACAGCCATACTTCCGTTTACATTAAAAAGACCTAGAAATTTCAAGATTATTTTGCAAAATCAGCCTACTCAAATGGTTAAAACTCATAAATTCTTGGGAGTAATTTTAGACCGAAGACTAACCTAGTCGCCTCATGTCCAGTCCCTTGAACAAAAAGTGAATCAGGCCATTTGAATCCACCGGCATCTCTGCGGGGCCAAATGGGGTGGTTTTACAGAGTCGTTATTAGCCCTACAAGTTGCCTGGTTACGCCCCATCGTAACTTACTCACTGCCTATGCTGCACGGACATCTAGCCTCCACCGAAAGGAGACTTCAGTTGTTATTGGCAAGAAGCTTGAGGGTATTTCTGGGTTTACCAAGGTCAACTTTCAGTGCTTTAGTGTATGCCGAGGCTCGAGAACCACCTTTGGCATTACTCCGAACAAAAGAAAAATCTAGAAACTTATTTAGAGTTTTCACGCAACGTGAGAGTCATTTTTTATCAGGTGCACTAACACAAAGGAAGGCAACGAGACTACACGATACTATATCATCATTTCAAGCAGTTGTACCAGAATTTAAACAATGGAAACCTTGAAAATCACCTTGGACGCTGCCACTTCTCAACGTTATCCGTGAAATAGACGGCATGGAGAAGAAAGCAGACATGACACCTCTAGTAGTGGCACAGTTGGCACTTCATCAGCTTCATGTAATGCATAATGAAAAAACAAAGATATATACAGACGGATCATGCACTGAAGAAGCATCAGCCTGTGCGGTCTTTATACCCGAAATTAAGAAAAACAAGATGTACAAATTATAGCACATCTTCTTCGACGACAGCAGAATCGATGGCTATCTTTGAAGCAGTTAAGCTCATCTGCGAGAATCTTGAGCCACGAAAAATGGGTGATATGCACTGATAGAAAACCTGCTCTTCAGCTGATCAGAAACGTGAGATCACCTTACAAAAATAGTGAAATAGCACAATATATTGCAGAAACTGTTGAATATGCTTCGCAGGGTCACAACATCATATTCCAATGGATACCCAGCTGCATTGAAATAAAAAGAAATGAAGAGGCTGATAGCCTCGCGAATAAAGCATTGAAGGAAGGACGGGATTGCGCAATCCCTATGTCTGGGGCGGATATTTCACATTTTATATCGCAAGGAGCTAACGCTTGTTCGATTGAGAAGTGGTTTGAGCCCTAAAAAAAGGGAACGGTACTTTATGAAGTTAATCCACACATAAAGTTTTCCATAGCTGCAGACCTCCTACGACACCTCGATACATTATACCACCGACTTCGATTAGAAGTCGCATACACAAACAGCTTCCTGCACAAGATACATCAATCCAACTCACCGGAATGTTATTGTGGTCATGCAGAAGAAAATGTTCGCCATATTTTTTTGGAGTGCGTTAAATACGCGAATGAAAGAGAAAAATTAAAGAACAAATCAGCAAGTTTGGACAGACGGCCCCTCACAATAAAGAAACAACTTGTACCATGGCCTGAGATGCATCTCCAGAAAAAAACAATAATCTTCCTGATAGACTCTTCAGTGAAGACCGGACTGGACAAGCGCCTACGACAGACAGTCAGAGATGGGTATATATAAAACGTGGTCATGTATATACTGACAGTAGAATAGTAAGGTGTGCGTGTAAATAGTTTATAACTGTGTGAACTGCGCTAAGAAAACTCTGTATTGGCATGACATTTGAACTGGTTTCAGTGTGCTATTATGTTTTTTTCGTATTGTTAATTTTTGGGTATCGTTTTGAATTATTATTTTGTTTTTCGCTGCAGAACTTTGTGATATGGAGTATCCGAGGCAATAGGCACCGCAACCTCTCCACAGCAATACAGTTAAAACAGAACAGAACAGAAATGGATGTGTTCCATTTGTGCAATGGAACACATCAATGGAATTTCCTAAGTGCAAGGCAGCCGTAAAACACCTGAAATATTTCTAAAGTTCAGCAAGCTTTATACTTTCGCGGGCGTCTCAGGCTCTTAGAATTCCACGTTCTTCGCGCCTACGCCTTCGTTCAGTCTCTCCAAATCTTGTTTTCCCAGCGCAGAAACACGATCAAAAAGAACAAGCGGAGGAAATCTGGTCGCTTCGGCTTAACAGCCAGCCTGTATTTTTAGTCCATAATGGAGTATCGTAGCAGCTGTTGTAGACATCGCGAATACGCGGAAGCGTTTCATCGACCATGTAAGTCCCAGTACCGTGTCTGCGTAACAACACTGGTTCAGAACGAGATAGCACCCGAACAATGCACCACAGCACCTTTTTCACATTCCGGAATAAACTTTCCATTCTGTAAGCTCCTCGTGCGCTTTCGGTATACTTGTTGACACCTACACAACTGTATACTTGTTGTGTAAGCGTCATGATTAAAATACGTAATTGCAGGAACGCAGATCGGTTTAAATTAGAGTGGATCGTGTCGATATATGGGCATTAAAAATAATGCCATAGAACTTTAGTAGCGTTACTATTTGAGCTATTTGGTGCATAATTTTAGTAGAATAGTAGAAACGGTAGGTGTACACGAAAACGTATGTAACATCGTTTTGCGCTTGTCTCTGTTGCTTGCGAAAAGCCTCAAAACAGTAAACTATTATTCAAATTTAGAAAACATGTGCTTCCAGGTTTAAACCAGAAAGAGATCACGCACGCGAATACTTTTTTTCAGCGTACGCTGTAGCATACCAGGCTATGACTTTTGCAGTACTTACTGGCTTATCTTTAAGGTTGCACAGTGAGCAGGTGTGATTTTTCTCTTGATATTTACTATGATTATGATACATGCTTCTGAGGACGAATTATTGTTGTACGTGAAAGCTACTTTGCCTTCGGCCTTTATCATGATCACTCTTTTCATCAAAGCCGCTTTGTTTTCAAGTGGAAGTGAATGGAATTGTTCAAGGATGATGGACTTTGAAATGGGGATAATTTTCATTCTTTGAAACACATGGCACACAGAGACCATAACAGCACTAATAGAAAACAATTTTCAAAGAAACAAACTTCCTCGGCGTGATATGAGTTGTCTCCATAAAAACACTTGCACACTTTCACATCCTCTAATATATATGTTCTAAAGAACGCATCACAAAGCGTGTCAGGTTGCATGCATCAGTTTCGTAAGCCTCTTTAATCTGTATTGGAAACTAATCAGCATAATATACTTCTGCTGAAACTTGATGCAATTTCTGAAATGTTTTTATTTAGTACTGCTGCTGATATTCAGGCACGTTTTCATATTACGGAAATAAGACTCTCGACGTGCAGCTCCTCCCATTTTCGTGACAGTGACGTTGTTGGTGAAGATTGATTACCCGGCATTTCCAAAAGAAGTGAACTTCATGTTCGCACAAAAGCTACATACGGTCAATACTCACTCGTATATACTTACGTTGAGCTAAGCCTCAGACCAAGCAACAATTCGAATAATAATAAGAGGTTGAGCACTTGAAACAGATACATTTACAAATGTTATGCTGCTCAGAAGAGTTTTTTTTTGTTTTTACGGGCTCCATAAAAGTACGGGCTCGATAAAAATGATTGTTTAAATCCATGCCACGCACCAACCACTGTTTTTTGATAGACGCAAAGCAAAACTTATGTATCGTCCACTTGCTCTCTTTTCCTTGAATAGTCTTATAAGTCTTGACAAATGTTGCATGACGTTTGCGCGCCTTCGATATGCTGCTGACAGCTGGCCATTTCTTCTAATTTGTGAGGTTATTCAACATTTAAAGCAAGGCGCACTCCGCTGCCTCTATAGCAGCCATTCATTCAATAACAACATGAACCGACTCAGTCGGCGTGCAGTATGAGAGTGTTTGGGCAGTGCGCCACAGATCTGAATTACGTGCTTGGAGGATATTGTCTGCAGATGACACTAGTGATGCGAGGCATATGCAAAAAAAAACTAGCTCGACAGAAAGCAATGGCAAGTTTTCTGTAACAAACTTAACCACAGAAAACCGCTGCAAAGAGCGCAGAGTATTTTTTCTAGCTCAAAGGCGCCACCTACCCAACGTTCTCCCGTCAGCTCAGTTGCTCTAACCTGTGAAAGCAAGGAGTTCGTCGTGGCGGTGGTGCTCCGCTTTCAGATAAGTACAGTAGTGCCATGGCCAATTTTGCTTCGTGCAGCACAAGAGGTTTCAGCGATGATAAATCACTGAAGCGAAAGAACCATTTTTGCTCGAGGAGCAACTTGTAGCTGCGTAATTGGTGAACGAGGCGTCATCTCTTAGTAGTCCTGACTGTATCTTCATAATAAAGGAGATAATATATATATATATATATATATATATATATATATATATATATATATAGAGAGAGAGAGAGAGAGAGAGAGAGCACTATACTTTCATTTGACATGTCTCAAGAGGCAAGTAACTGTCACAAGACTTAACGGCACGAGCGCTCGCGTGACGTTTCCTGTGCCACACTCACGGAAAAACTTTATTTCTGTGTGGTCGCAAATCACTGGCCTTCAATACGAGTTCAATATTGAGTGAAATAGAATATTTTATTTTTGAGCATGAAGTACTCAACAAAACAGAGAGTTGGGTTGTCAGCGTTTTTGCTGTTCAAAAATTAAATCTGACCAACCAACCTAACTCTCCCTTTAGTTAGTAATTCATGTTCAGAATGAAATAACCTATCTCACTCAACTCGTATCTCACTCTCACTCACTCTCACTCTATCTCACTCATCTCACTCAACTCGTATTGAAGGCCAGCGATCTGCGACACAAAAAATATAGTCTGCAGATGACCCTAGCGATGCGAGGCATATGCAAAAAAATTACTAGCTAGACAGAAAGCAATGGCGGGTTTTGTGTAACAAACTTAACCACAGAAAACCGCTGCAAAGAGCACAGAGTATTTTTCCTAGCTCAAGGGCCCCACCGACCCAACTTCCCAGCTCTCAGACAAGTACAACCGAACGATCCAGCTCTCAGATAAGTACAGTAGTGCCACGGCCAATTTTCTTCGTGCAGCACAAAAAGTTTCAGCGACGATGAAATCGCTGAAGCGGATGAATCATTTTTGATCGAGAAGCAACTTGGAGCTGTGTAATTGGTGAACAAGGCGGCATCTCTTAGTCCTGACTGTATCTTCATATCGAAGGAAAAATATATATATATATATATATATATATATATATATATATATATATATATATATATATATATATATATATATATATATATATATAAAGCGGTAGAAAAAGAGGTCGACAAACTTTCGGCAGGTGGGCCTGTCTTCGTCGGAGTGAATGGTTGCACATGGCACACAGGGCACATATAAAAGCCGCTTCTTTTTTATTTTTTCGTTTTATAATAAACCTTTTTATTATAAAAGGTTGATTGGCGACATTTTCATGATTTGGTCACATGGAGAGGAGGAATTTTGTCTTTTATTTCAGACTTTAATATTGCTCACCCTTCCATATCCTTTTCGCACACTTATTCACCAGAGACCATTAACTTTCTCGATGTCACAGTATGTCTCGATAATGAAAAACAGAGCACTAAACTGTACCACAAGCCCACTGACAGACAGAGGTATTTACACTTTCAAAGCAGCCACAAAAGGCACTGCAAATCCAGCATACCTTACAGCCAGGTCTTACTGTTTAAGCGAATTTGCTCTGAGCAATCTGACTTTGATAATAACTGTAACAAGCTACGCACTGCACTTCTTAAACAGAAATATCCGCCCAAGTTAGTCAATGACGCAGTAAGGCGTGCCGACGCACAAGACCGTACAGCACTCTGCATCCCCAAGAAAAATCCTAAAAGTCATTCACAGGTTAACCTGGTTTTAACCCATAATGCATCGGCACCTAACGTCGCATCTATTTTCCGTAAACACCACAACATACTTATGCAGAGCGAACACCTTGCAAAAGCCTTTCCAGAACCACTACGTGTTGTGTACAGAC
The DNA here is from genome assembly GCF_043290135.1 of Rhipicephalus microplus. NCBI lineage: Eukaryota > Metazoa > Arthropoda > Arachnida > Ixodida > Ixodidae > Rhipicephalus > Rhipicephalus microplus. The sequence goes on from NW_027464588.1 coordinate 8,691,961, forward strand.
GAGGCAAAAATTTGCGAGATTTATTAACTTCCTCTAAAACCAGACAGAGCAATAACGACAAGACGCTTGGTTGCCGTCCTTCTAAAAAGCCCCGCTATAAAGTGTGTGCACACATGACCACAACAACACTGGCAGCCAGTACTGCGACGAAATCCAAGTTCAAAATTAAGGGCAGTTTAACTTGTGATACTGCAAATGTCGTATATTTGCTAGAATGCGATATCCGTCATGTACAATACATAGGTCATACTGAAACTGCTTTTCGATACCGTTTCAATAATCATAAATCTCATGTGCATGCCCTTCCTAACTTACCGATTTCAAGGCATGTCACCAAGGCAGGTCATTCATTCAGTAACATAATAGCTACAATACTGGAATCGGGTTTTAAATCACACCATGAACGCGAAGTAAAAGAGTCATTTTTAATTCATAAATTCAAAACACTATCTGCCGGCATGAACGAGAGCCCGGGCACGCTTACTTGCATATTGCCTTAGTAAATCGCTTTTTTGTTTTACTGACAAGTGTATATTCTTCGCACGATGTTGGCCTAATGTCAAATATTACCTACATAATGTAGGTGGCCTTTGTCGCTTCACCATTTTACTCGCATTCATTTTGCTCTGCCTGCTTTGTAATTTTGTTTATCTCTCTAAACTTCTTTTTTCTTTTTAAAGGCTTACTGAATGTTTTTAGGCTGTGATTATCCCGCAGAACGTATGACATAGTGAGCTACTGCGTGCGCAGTCTGTTATTTTGCTGACCTGTTTCATTCCACACAAGTTGTAGGGTATCTAATACGTGCCAATTCACTATTGTATAATGATACGCGTTTTCAGCTGTATATGCACTATAGCCACGTACCTTTGGTGATATATAATCTTGTTTCTTAAACTACTGATAATGACTTAGCCGTGTGATACGCAAACAAGCGGCTTATATATGTGCCCTCTGTGCCATGTGCAACCATTCACTCCGACGAAGGCAGGCCCACCTGCCGAAACGTTAATAAAACTAGTGTTTTTTCGCACGTTTGTCGACCTCTTTTTCTACCGCATTTTCCACCGGATTCATTGAATTTCACCCCACCATATATATATATATATATATATATATATATATATATATATATATATATATATATATATATATATATATATATATATATATATACGTCTGATAGTATCAACGTCATCTATCTTCTCGAGTGTTCAACATGCGGAGCTCAGTACATAGGTCAAACAGAGACAAGTTTCAGAATTCGTTTTAATAATCACCGTGCACATGTCGTAAGCCTCCCTAATCTACCGCTGTCGAAGCACGTCAGTTTGCCTGGCCATGGTTTCGACAAAATTAGGGCCACTATTATTCAGTCCGGTTTCAAGACAAACCACGATAGGGAAGTGAGGGAATCCTTCTTGATCCACAAATTTAACACCATTCGTTCAGGTATCAATGAAAACGTAGGAAAGCTCACCTGCCTCGCACTATAACAACACGACTTCTTAGATTAGTAAAATATTTTAGTGTATATTAAAATGTATATTAGTCAACCGTGGTTTCTTTACTTCAAAGCTTTTTTACATGTCCTGCCAACCATACTGTGCACCGCGTGTCGATGCGCAAGGAAATTCGAAACTTGTAGATTCATTCACCCGTCACATGTCAGTCATGTCAACACAAGGTTCTGACAGATTACAATTTTTTTACTTTGATTGTCCTAGCTGCTATACCGAGAGTTCATCACGTGAGCCTATAAAAGCGGCTGCATTGTATCATACCTACTTACCCTGACGAAGGCCGTGCCATGGCCGAAACGTTAGCAAATATGATTTCCTTTTCGAATGTGCTATCTGCAAATTCATTCAATATATATATATATATATATATATATATATATATATATATATATATATATATATATATATATATATATATACACTTAACACTATACTTTCATTTGACATGGCTCACAAGACAAGTAAACATCAAAAGACATAACGGCACGACCGCTCGTGCGACATTTCCTGTGCCACACTCACAGAAAAAATTTACTTCTGTGTGGTCGCAGATAACTGGCCTTCAATATGAGTTAAATAATGAGTGATATAGATTAATTTAATTGTCAGCATCAGGTACTCAACATAACAGAGAGTTGGGTTCTCAGCTTTTTGCTGTTTAAAAATGAAATCGGACCAACTATTCTAACTCTCCCTTTTATTAGGACTTCATGTTCAGAATGAAATAACTTACCTCACTCAATATTTAACTCGTATTGAAGGCCAGCGATCTGTGACACACAGAAACACAGTTTTTTCGTGCGTGTGGCAGATAGTCATACTGAAACATGCAACACTTAACTACACACCCCAGCACGAGTAGAGGTGACAAATTCTGAACAGGCGCCATTTTCTACTCTTTACTTTTCACTAAATACAGCACAATACCGATAAAGAGGATCAACATGAACATCTATGACTTCTTTTTTATTTCTTTTCTCAGCAGTGTAACTACTCTAGCAGCAGAGAAGAATAAAAATGAGCGACACGAACTTCTTGCTTTCACTAATCGTGCTTTACAACCTGCGTGTGAAGTTGTTCGTAGTATAAAACGTAGGACAGATAATAAATCAAGTGAATTCTTTAGTTCTGACACTTTTGTTTAGCGCATTTTTATTTTTATTTAGTATAAAATCTAAGAAAACAAATCATTCCGCTTCACCGCATCGCTCCCCTTTCCGGTAATCCCAAGCAAGAGAGGCCTACTCAGGAAACCGGAGACGCGTTCGTTCACTTAGCGCGCTAAATTTATAGGCGCCTGCTAGCACGCCTAAATAGGACACACCGCCAGCCCTTTTTAACGCACCTAGTGGGATTTTGCAGTACCCAGACTTTGTACTACGTCTGAGAACTTTGTACCACGATTAACGAGCGCTGCTTCTATGTACCCTCAGTGGCGTCTGGTCTATTAGCTGGCGCTAATGACTTGGTCGACGAGCCTGCGAAATACGTTTTTGGCCAGTGGTAACATTTTGCAGCATTATATACTGCGATAAAACAAAATTGGGGCATAGTAGAATGCCTCCGAAATGTTTGTCTTTTTCTTTGAAGATCCTCCACTCGCTTCTCGAAGGCCAAAAACGCATTTTGAAGGAACTACGCGCTGTGGCGAAAACCACATGACTTGAGCAACTTGAAAGACTGTGTGACAGTAACGTACTGCGTGTCAAAAACGTAGTAAGAAAAAAAAACATATACTTCGAGCCTAGAAATGAAATCCCTGTTAAGACAAGAACTTCGGGGTTTGCTGGACGCGGGCATCATCAGAACATCGACATCGTCGTTTGCTTCAACGATTACAATCCTGCCTAATTAAGATAAATCACTTCACTTATGGGCGGATTGCAGACCGACCGGTTCCCGTCTCAGATGCGAAAAATAGACGAGATCATCGATGAAACCGGTGGATGCGATTACTCTTCTAGGATAGATTTGTTTAAAGGGTACCACCAAGTACGCTTGATGGAATACACGACAAATTTCATGGTGTTTGTTACACCATTTGACGTGTGCGAACACAACCGACTTCCGTTTGGCTGGAAGAACTGTGGTGCATTTTTTTAGGAAATGATGAACAGTGTACACGGAGACTTTAATGTAAAGTTTCGCAATGTGCACATTGACAATAGCCTAGTGTTCAAGGACAAGAGACGACCATATACTGCACTTTTCAGCTGTGTTGCTAGCACTCAGTGATGGAAGACTAAAAATCAATGCGAAGAAAAGTGAGTTTTTTAGTCACACGGTGGCATTTCCTGGCAGGAGCCAAACATAGAGGAGATGAATGAACGAACAGTACCAAAGAAGAAAGCGTGCAGCAAATCAGGTCTGTTGCGAAGCCCTACGACGTCCGTTCACTTGGTGTGTCTATAAAATTCATAGGGCACTTCCGAGCATTTGTAAAGAACTAGGCCAAAAAGACCAATTGCCTCGTAACATTGACATCAAAAGGTGTTATGTTCTTGCGGACGGATGAATGTGAAATCATCTTTGTAGAGCTAATTACCACCATTTCGTGTGACGCTGTATTGACGTTTCCAGATTTTACCTTACCATTCATACTCTGAATCGTTGCTGCTTCCCACCATGGTACTAGGGCTATTTTTACCAAAGAATTGACAAGGAGAATGTGACTCAACAACTACAAGTGAACAGATATTTTTATTATACGTTTACCGAAACCCAAATTAGTTATTACATCACAGAAAAAGAAGCACTAGCAGTTGTTAAGGCCTTGAGTTATTTTTGAGCATACTTGAAAGAGAATGTTTTATTTAAACTGTTCACCGACAGCCCGGCCTTCACCTATCGGCGGCTTCTCGCGCAGCCAAAGAGGAGAATCGCGTGCGAGATAAGCGATATTCAACAGTACACGTTTGCTGTAGCTCATCGTCCGAAACAGTCACCAAGATGCGGATGCAATGTCCAGAATACACATTCCCTAAGACACTGCTGAGGAGCACGTAAACTTGTCAAGGCTGTGGGAAGAAACAAGGACATTTATATTTAGAAACGAAAAAGTACATGTAGCTGAGACCGAAGTGGAAACCACCATTCTGAGGCTCTACTATAATGATCCAAAATCTGGAGGGCACGATGAATGTCGAAGAGCATACAGAAAGCTAACTGCAAGGTTCACATAAACGAACATGAAGGCGGGTATTACATTAAAACATGCCACGAATGCCAGGTCTTCAAAGCAAAGTTTTTGCCACGAGGAAATGAATTCATAACGCCGAAGTGCTCTGAGGTACCTCTTGAGGTACTGCACCTCGACTTTGCCGAAATGAAGAAGGTAAGGGCATGCTGAAAACGCAAGCATTTCTGGTTGTCGTCAATGAGTGCACGCGTCATGTTGCTGCTAAGGCAGGCAGAGAAGATACGAATGCAGTAATTTCATTCCTCAAACGGGAAATCTTCAAAGACGTTATATGGGAGCCGACAGATGGACACAACGAAAAAGAGAAGTTCCCCTATCGAAACGTGGTCCAGCTAATCTGAGGCAGTTCCACTGTTAACCCTGATTATCTCAAAGGTGGTAAAGTAATTCTTGCTGAGATCAGACCGGCTTTCCAAAGTCCTAAGCTTCGACATTGGGCAGAAAAGAAAAAGGCATAAAATTACGCTTTGTGGTCCAATATCACCCTGAAGACAAATTCCTGGATTTCGGAAAATCAAGTTGGCTGCCCCCTGATATAGAGCAGGGTTTAGTTGACAATATTATGCTCAAGAAACAACATATGGTGGCAGAGCGGAACCAGCAATATAGCTATACAATGAATGGAAATTTTGATAAGCGCCATCAATCAAAGATCCCTGATGTGCAGCTTGGAAGCTCGGTCTTCGTCCGAAAAGGACTTCACTCTAAGTCTCATGTTACTGGTCCCTACTTCCGCATGACGATTACGAAGCGACAAAGTGTGCTGAAGGCGGTATATTACCAGGGACCTCGGGGCTAGGTCGAAAAGGCATCTCTATCAAACATATTGTTACAAGACTACATCACACTGAAGAAGCAAGTCAAGACAGACAGCGAGCAAGACGACGTCATTCTAGGATGTGGGGCACGCTCTCGCTTGCCATTTGGGCTTACGCTCGGCGTCGTGCCAATATATTTCAGCTATAACCTCGTTTCTCTGTGTGCCCACCAATAACATTTTGGCGGAGGTGCTGGGTAGCAAAGCCCGACGGAGCTTCGCGGCGGACGCCAAGTTGCCGCTTCTAACATGTCTACCGATAGAAATGATGCGCTAACAGCTATGCCCAACGCATGAACGGCGCCCACCTCACCTGTGGTTAATGTGACCACTCCACCCCGTGATCCTGGCAACTTTTCGGACACTGACGGCGAAGACATCGATGAGTGGCTCCAACTCTACAAGCTCGTGAGTGAAAATCATTGTTGAGACCCAACCATGATGCAGGCAAACCTTATCTTTTACTTCAGAGGTACAACACTGGTTCGAAAACATCGTGGAAGAGCTTACCAGCTGGAATGTTTGTAAGACGAAGTTGCGCGAGTTGTTCGGCCAATCTGCCGGGTGCAAGCAGGCCGCTAAGAAAGAACTTGTTACCCGTGTGCAGACATCCACGGAGCCTTATCTGGCCTATATTCGAGATGTCTCGACCCTCTGTGTAAGGTTGATACCGCTATGACCGAAGCCGACAAGGTTGCGCCCGTACTCAAAGGCATCACTGATGATGCCTTTAGCCTCCCTGTATTTAAACGCTGTTCGGAAGTCCAAGACGTCGTTAAGAAGTGCCAACGCTTTCAAGAGGCTAAACGTCGCCCCACCACTTCACCCATCTTGGTGATTCTGTCTCGACTACCAATATCTAAACCGGATCACTAAAAAAGACATCCACCCGCTACCGCGCATTGACGACTCCCTGGATTGCCTTCACGGCGCTAAGTATTTTGCCTTCATCGACCTTATATCAAGGTACTCTCAAATTGCTGTCGACGGCATGGACCACGAGAAGACTAGATTTGTGACTTCTGATCGTCTTTACCAGTTTAAGGTTATGCTGTTCGGATTATGCATTGGACCATCCACCTTCGAGTGAATGATAAACACTCTCTTGCGCGGGTTCAAGTGGTCAATTTTCCTGTTATCTCGCTCACGTCATTGTATTTTTCCCGACCTTTGAAACACACCTAGACCGCCTTCCCTCCATACTTTCTGTTTTTCATAACGCAGGACTGAAACTGAACTCATCAAAGTGGCACTTCCGACGCCGCAACTAATCATGTTGGGTCATCTTGTCGACTCCTCTGGCATACGCCCTGATCCTCACAAACATTGAGCTGTGCAAAACTTCCCCGTCCCGACCAGCAATAATGAAGTACACAGCTTTTTAGGCGTATGTTGCCGCTTCAGACGTTTTGAAATCAATTTTTCAGACGTAGTCCAACCTCTTACAGACTTGCTGTAGAAAATTGTTCCTTTCTTTTGGGGCGCTGCGCAGGCTTTGGCGTTCCTTAATCTCATCGCATTGCTCACAACACAACCTATTCTGGTCCATTTCGACATGTGCGCCCCAACAAAAGTCCGTACTGATGCCAGGGGCCACGGAATCAGTACTGTTTTGATCTAGCATCAAAGCGGCTGCACCCACATTATCGCATAGGCCAGCCATCTGCTCTCTACGGCCGAGCGGAACTACTCGATAACCGAAAGGGAATGCCTTGCTCTAGTTTGGGTGGTTGGCTAATTTCAGCCCTACTTACATGGTCGCCCTTCCACCGCCAAAACCGATCATCGAGTGCTCTGCCGGATTTCGTCGTTAAAGGATCCCACTGGGCGTCTTGGTCGCTGGGCACTTCGGCTTCAACAGTATGACTAGTGTGTGTCTTATAAATCTTGCCGTTTACGCCATGACGCTGACTGCTTGTCACGCCATCCATTGGAACCCCCTGAGACTTTCGATAAAGCGCCGCCATGTGTGCTCTTTCTCTCTCTCCGTTAAGGCACATCCGTGATGAACAGCGCCGAGATCCCTTCTTGCGTGATATTATTGAGAAACGGAACTCCCTGACGCCCACCCGTCTACCCTACAGTTTGTGCTTAAAGAAGGCACCTTGTTACGCTACAGTGTCAACACAAATGAGCGCGAACTGCTCCTTGTGGTGCCTTCCCACCTACGTACGAGTGTTATCGCCCAGCTCCATGATGCCCCCACCACCAGCCACCTTGGTCTCTCTCGGACTTAAGACCATGTTCAGCATCTATTTTACTGTCAAAGCTTTATCGCTCCGTCCACGGCTACGGCGTCACATGCGATCAGTGCCAACGCCAAAAAAACGCCTGTGAGTCCTGCCTGACCCCTCCAGCCACGATCTTCCTATTGACCCCTTCTTTCGAGTTAGCCTCCACCTCCTAGGCCCTTCCCTGAGTCTACCTCCGGATACGAATGGATAGCTGTCGCAATGAATGATACAACCCGGTACACCATCACACGGGCTTTGCCAACCAGCTGTGTCACACCTGTTGACGATTTCCTTCTCTTCAATGTCATCCTTCATCATGCTCCAAGCCAACTCCCCACAGATCGTGGACATTATTTTTTCTCCCGAGTTATTGACAACCTGCTTCACTCTTGCAAAACCAAACATAAATTTACGACAACCTACCAGCCACAAACTAATGAACTTACCGAACGATTCAACCGGACTTTAACTGATATGCTCTCCATGTACGTTCTCCTCTGACCACCTATATTCTAGGACGTTGCTTTGTCTGTTGTTACACTTGCATACAACTCCTCACGCCATGATACCGCTGGGTTTTCACCATTTTCTCTCTTCTTCGGCTGTGACCCAACTCTATCATTCGACACCATCTTTCCGACAGCTGTCGATTCGCCGACTGAATACGCTCTTGACACTATCTCTAGAGCTCTTAGCTCCACAACAGCAACAAAAGCAACGTTATGACGCACATCATCATGGCGTTTCCTTTTCCCCGGGTTCTCTTGTGTTGTTTTAGACCCCGACTCGACATGTTGGTCTCTCCGAGAAACTGCTTTCCCGGTACTCAGGCTCCTACCTCGTCTTGCGCCAGGTGACCAACATTACCTACGACATAGCCCCACTGACGTCGTCATCTCCCTCCGCTCCCCTCTCTACAGACATTGTTCATGTCTGCCGCCTGAAGCTCTACCGCTCCGCACCACCATAGAAAGCACCAAAACGGTGTTTCTACACCCGAGGGTCACGTTACAAGACTACAGCACGCTGAAGAAGCAAGAAAAACAGCGAGAAAGACGACATGATTCTGGGATGTGGGGCACGCTCTCACTTGTCATCTCGGCGTTCGCTTGACGTCGTGCAAATATATTTTAAGTATCACCTCGTGTCCCTGTGTGCCCTCCCGGAACATATACTATACAATCTCCGGGGAGATGGAAAAGCAGGCTGGGACATTGTAGTGATTCAAGAGAATTGACTTGAAAAGGCGACAAAGAAGAGGCTATAGTGGAAGAACAGGTAGAGGCAGATTGGGATAATGTAAAAAAAGAGATTGAAGACCGCAAACCGCTTTCTTTGAAACGTTATAGGAATGACATAATTCGTGCGTAAAAAGGGCAAAATCGAGTAGAAATATTAGATATTGTGGTGATGTGCGGAAATAGGATAACAATACCGGTACATCTTTGAATTAGCTAGCACAAGACTATAATAATTAGAAGTCATAGGACACAGGCTTTCCTTGCTTCAGGGCACACGGAAACAGGCTGATGATACTTATGAAAGAGTTAGTTTCATCTGATAATTATCTATAGGCTTCTGATATCCTTATGGCTCCGTTCGCTTCGAAAGCCATCAATTTTCGCCTGGCACCCTCTATATCAAGAGAGATGGCCATTAAAGAAAAAAAACAGTACTTTCAATTACGAGCCACTCCCGCTCTCACATTCGAATAAACACGTACATGCTGGTTACAACGGAGGAGCTAGAAGATGAGGCCTGTTGTTCCTTTGCACAACGTACAAACGTTCGCGTGATAAAGTGTGCAGGTCACCGGATTACACCTATGCCTAACCTTAGGCGTCTATGCCACTCCGCCCTGCCTATTTCCTCCTCTGAGACTTTCACGATTAACGACCGTGCTTTCCTTCGGCACACAGGCCATTCGGTATGCTCTGTTAGCTTCTACTAATGACACTGCCAAGATAGTTGTTCGAGACTCCGCAGCAGAGACAGAAAATACCGAAGCTGTGTCAAGTCCCGGTTCTCTTATTAAGAGAGCAATTACTTTTCCTCTACATGGTGGCTCATTTCCCTGCGCGAGCATTTGTATGTTTCACAGACGACGAAAGTTGAAACGCGCGACTATATCATTACATATACATTGCAATACAATATAATACAGACGGTTCTGTAGAGGAAGCAAAACAAAAATGCACAAGCCTTGAAACAAAGAAACTGGGCTGTTCGAAAAACTGATTTCGTTCCTTCTAGACAGGCTCGTAGCCAGAATTTTTTTAAGTGGGGTGCATTTTTAAAGGGTGTGAGAGCTCTGCATTTGAATAGTGTAATCATGATAAAACAACCGCTTCCAGTCTCCCCCACCCCCTTGGCCGAAGGCCAGCTCCTGGTTTGTTTAGAGGTCTTAACTGGGTGCTGAAGGTTTTTTCGTTCTTTAGGTTGCATTTAGATCTTTGCAAAACTTTGGCTAGACGATGTTGGTTGTTTCTGTATTGATTCTCAATCAGAGGTCTTAGGTAAGCCGCGCACAGTTACGGACACCTGCCGGACCTCGAACTTCGGTGGACAGAATCTCACTCCGAAGCCAAGCATTCGCACCACTCATAGACCTACGGGCAGGTCGTCGTTGAGATCGTGCCTTCCATCTCTTTGGGTTCTCTCGCATCCGCTGTTGCCTTTCCCCATTCCCTAGCCTAGGGCTAACTACTGTCTGCTCCATTTTTAGTGTATCAGTCGTGAGTATTGGGAATGGTTTATTTTGTGTAGAACATACTCGTTGTTTATGGCCGTACCTTTCTGGTAGGCTGAAGGAATTCGTTTGCCGCTTAGCCGTTTGTTGGGCCGACTGTCATCTTCTCTTATCTCAACGCGAGAGCGTTAAAGAGCTCATTTTGCGGAAACATTGCCACCGTCCGCATCGGCGTTGGCATTAGACGTCGTTGGTTGGGAGTGAAAAATCATAATCCCGTCCATGACCGAAAAATCTATAAAGGTGCCAATAAATTGAAAAAAAAGACACTTCCGGGTCTGAGTGAGGATCAAACCAAGGTCATTGCTAATTGCTGATTGCTAATTTCATGGCCCCTTTCACGAACGGGGGAAAGCAGGGTGGGTGCTGACATTAAGTGCATCATTTTCATCGGCACATACAAACAGTTGTAATCATCATCATTGTTTGTCAGGTGGCCAGTCTCAGTTGGGTCGCGTGCGGCTCCACTAAAACATGACCTGGATACTGTCGTGTAGGACGTCGTCTCTTAATATTTAAATTCTCATTCTAAGCCTGTTTGAGCCTACTGCCATATATGAAGACCCATACAATGGCTTCAGATTTGCGCTATCCAAGGCAAGCAGTTTTTTATTTTATATCTAAGAACGTCTTAATTTTGTTACACTATCGAACTCTCTCCCTTTCTCGTCTTCGCTTACCGTCCAGTGGTAACCACACTGTTGGTCTTACTGTCCACTGGTTCCTTCCCATATTTCCTACTGTCCACCAGCTGCGTATTTTGTGACCACCCCAGATGCATTTTTTTGCCTTGATGTAACTAGGCTACCTGCAATCTCTAATTTTTCCCTGACCCACTCAGCCACGTCTTCTGGCTTGATGTACTGCTATCATTTTTTCGTTTGTTTGTTTGTTTGTATCCTCTAATCCATGGCTCGTACCCACTCTGGGGGATTGGCCAAGAGAACATATAGTCTCATAAGGAGAATAACTGCATTATTGCTTACAATGAAAAAAAAACCCAGAGGGGGGAGGTGTATAGTGAAGACAGTATGTTAAAAACAAAAAAAAGAAAGAAACCAAAGATTTAGATAGTAAGAAAAAAGAATCGACAACAAAGTAGACACTAATAGCTACAACGTGATTTTGGGAGCCGACCAGACAGCTGGTTTTGCCAAACCCGATTAATTTGGTATGTCACGGATTTATTCAGAATTGAAAATTACTTTTTGACCCATTTTTTCGGGGGGGGGGTGGCTGTTAACATGGGCTTTATGTTGAAAAACTTTTAGAGTCTTGAACAAAATTACACACCGCATCGAATGCATCTCTGTGGCAATTTCCCAAAACAGAGGCACCAAAACATAGAACATTTTCTGTGGTTAAATTTAAACTTAGCTTCGCAAATAGAATATCTAAAGGTTGTTTCCTGATTAATGCATAGTTACGACATGAGCCAAAATAATGTTCAATAGTTTCTGATTCTTCGCAGAACGGACAAAGGGGGGAAAGTGTCAGACCAGCTGTGAGTAAATAAAGATTTAATGGGGGAACACGGCATCGGAATCTGGAGATTATAATTTCAAGTTTTTTTGACGGACTCCACCTGGCGTTCCATGGAAATTTGAGGTGCTGATAATCTGTCCATTGTGTGATATTTTCTAAACTATCTGTAAAAATAGCGAAATTCCTATATCTAACCCCTGATAAGTATCCTAACTCGGGAAGTACTGAAATTACTGGTCTATCGAGTGATGCTCGTGTCAAAGCACCTGCCAATACATTTAATTGTAATCCGTAGTGACCTGGTACCCACACTAAATTGAGGAGTTTCAAATGCGGCGGTGCTAATGTGTGGAACGCTGCTAGGGCACGAGATTGTTCAAAGGTTGTCAGAGCTGCACACACCGAAAGTGAGTCTGTTAGGATGATTGCGCTGGTCTCGGTCGTAGGAATTTTACGGAGAGCTAAAATAATAGCTACTAGCTCGGCTTCAAATATAGGAGTGAAATCTGGAAGCCTTACTTTTTTGTTCCATCGCTTGCTGCCTCGTACTGAACTTCTCGTCTTTGCTTTCTTTTTGCTTTAGTGTTCCAGGCCCCAATTGGGGAGATGACGGCACGCAGTGATTGCATGAATGTTGCCTTATTGACATTGCCTGACTTTTTCACATTCTTTAGAAGCAGCTGCTGAATGCACTAGTCTATTTTTATTCCTTAATAACTATTTTTTATTAGGCTCTCCTGTTGTATACTTGTCCTAGATACGCATTTATATGTTTAAACTTCAATGAATTGTTTCTAATTGTGCACATTTATTTTTTCACTACTATATTCAGCCCTATTTTTGCCTTCGTTTTATTCAATTGTAGGACTGCTTTATTACTCTCTCTCGGTTTATTTCCTGAATCGTAGTGTGTGTGAGATATTTTTTGACACTTATTTGTTTGGCTGAGTGCCGCCATTGCAGGTGCGGAAAGCACTCCAGTCATTTCAGGTTCTACAGTACAGAATACAATCAACCCCTGCGGATGACAAGGAAAGAAATCCGGCCTTGTTTTTATACGTTAGGCAAAATTTAACGCAGAGAAACAGAAGGACAAAAAGGGATGGAGACAAATGTGCAGGTTTTATCCTAACCGAAGCACCATACTTAACGTAGGGATGCTCACGCGCTACGCCCACTTCTTATGCGTAGTCAAGTACATTGTTTGTCATTCTCATTTTAACAAGAGATGCGCAGAGAAAGAGATTTTTTTTCTGATCATGATCTTTGGCGACGTAGATCCTCGAAGTATTGCTCGTTTAATAATAGCAATCTGTGGTTTCACGTTCCACGTTCTGAATATATATATATATATATATATATATATATATATATATATATATATATATATATATAGTCAAGTAGCTCCTCCGTGAGCGATCACAACGTGGTTTATTTTAATTTAAACTACGTTTTGACCGCTCACAGAGGATCTACTTGACTATATCCAACGGTAAGCCCACTCAACCACCAAGCCTGCCTATATATTGCCGCGTGCATAGTTGCATTTAGCGGCGAGATAGCGACGACAACGAAGAACGCGGAGTTGCTCGAGAGGCGCAGCGCAGGCAAGTGAAGAAGACGACAATCTTAGTGGCCTTCTCTGAGAGCGTCTCTACAAGTTTCACTGTCCGTGTTTTTAAATAAACCCCCAGTAATTTATAACCCGCGACACTGGCGGAGGTGCTGGGTACTACCACCTCATGATCAGCACCCCTGTGAGAAGCCTCGAGTCCAGCCCTACGAGACAGCCACGCGTGGAGACGCCTGTGCACCTCTCAAGCCATCGCCTTCAAGGTCTTGAACCAGAATTTGGCCTTTTAAAAGGAGCGACACTTCCGACAGCCACCGCTACTCAAGAAATGGCAAGCAGTCCTGCACAGGTGACGGTCCAGAATATGCGCATTCCTCAACCATTTCATGGCCGGCCGAACGAAGAAGCGCTAGACTGGCTTGAGCAGCCTGAACGGGTAGCTGAATCGAACTACTGGAGTCTCGATGGAAAGCTCTTCCACGCATACTTCGCCCTTGAAGACGGCGCGAAGACGTGGTTCATAAACCGGCAGGCAACATTGACGACATGGGAGGTGTTTTGTCGGCGGTTTCTTGACACCTTCGGTAACGCGGACCAACGCGAAAACGCACAACGCCTTCTTGAAGGACGCACCCAACAGCTGCATGAAAGCGTCGCCATGTTTGCTGAGGATATAATGCGCCTGTGCCACCGCGCGGACTCCAGCATGCCCGAGGCTCGAAAGCTAAGCCATCTCATGAGTGGCGTCAAAGAGCAGCTATTTGTTGGTCTTGTGCGCAATCCGCCGACAACAGCGGACGAGTTCACCAGGGAGGCCACCACAATAGAGCGTGCGCTGCAGCAACGGTACCGACAGTCTGATCACCCGGCCACCGGCGCAGCTGCAGGCGCCGCCGCACTTACCGCAAACGATAAGTTTTTTATACGCCACCTGATTAGACAGATCATGTGTGAGGAGGTCGCGAAGGAGAACGCAAAATACACATTGCAGTCACAGGCGCCCCCGCAGCAGGAGTCCACGGTAGCCTCCGTCGCTGAAGTCGTTCGCCATGAACTTCGACAAGCGTTTGCCTCTCCTCAGCAATATTCCGCTCCACCACACCGTCCAAACTCGTGTACCTATGCAGACGCTCTGCGTCGTATATGCCAGCGCCGCAGTACCTAAAACCGTATCCTGTGGCAGCCTGGGCTCAGCAGGATTCTGTCAGGCGACCCTACATGCGGAAGACCGACATATGGCGCTCTGCGGATCACCGATCACTCTGCTACAACTGTGGAGAGCCAGGGCACATTTACCGTTTTTGCCCACATCGCCGAGCTGAATACCGTGGTACTGCACCTACAGCTACGCGCCGGCAGTTCGACGAAAGCCGTGCCCCCATCGACGACGACCAGGCTGGCAGGCGGGAAGGCTCTTATACCTTCCGGACGTGCTCACCATCCCCGGCTCGCTTTGGCTCACCAAGCCGCCGTAGTTTTGCTGACGCCGTCAGAGATCGGTATCCCAGCCCATGGCAGGGAAACTGAAAACAGCAACCTCTGGGGGGAAGGTTGCAAGCCGTCGAATCGCCGAAAATCCCTCACTGCTACCGAAACACGTGAGAGACGACGACGAAGACTCCGCCGAGAAAGCTGTGAATGCCAACCTCGCTGTGACGATTGACGGTGTTGAAGTGACGGCCTTAGTCGATACGGGTGCAGACTTCTCCATAATTAGTGAACGATTGGCAGATGAACTCAAGATTTTCAGGATGGAATGGACGGGCCCTTATATCCGAAATGCTGGAGGCCAGATAATGACTCCCACGGGAAAATGTACAGCAAGACTCACAATTGAGAATGTGGCTTTTGTAACCACATTACTGATCCTACCGGAGTGCTGAAAACCTATGATACTGGGAATTGACTTCTTAAGAGAGTACGTTGCTGTGGTCAACATACGCGATGGTGTGATCACATTTGCCGCTGACAAGTCTGTGACCCATGATCCAGACCAAGAAGCCATGGTGTTACGTGTGGTCGACGACGACGTCTGCGTGCCACCATTGTCATGTAGTCTTGTTTCCGTGTGTTGCGCCGTGCACTGTAGTGAACCGCCATAGCCGAACGCATCACTGCCCTTCTTTTTCGCCAAGGCATCGCCATCGCTTGTAGCATCGTCAGCTTAGTGGATTGGCGCGCAGAGGTGCTTCTGACCAACTTCACGAATGAACGCTGGCACATCAATAAAGGCACAGCTGTGGCGTACCTCGAAGACCTCGACTACTCTCACGACTGTCTTCTAATGCAAGGGGAAGCCACAGCACAATAACCTCCACATACACCACCAGTTGATATTGGTCCGAGTCTAACACCGACTGAAAGATGCCGTCTTATGGAGCTGCTCGACCAGTTCAAGGACTGCTTCTCATCGACATCACGATTGGCTCGAACGGCTCTGACTAAGCATCACATCATTACGGAAGGCACAGCAAGAACGATCAGACAGAACCCATATCGCGTCGCTCAGAAAGAATGTGAGATAATCCAGCAGCAAGTCAGGAAGATGCTAAAGGATGATGTAATCCAACTATCAAAGAGTCCTTGGGCATCACCAGTGGTACTCGTGAAAAAAAAAGGTGGCAGCTTGCGTTTCTGCATCGATTATCGTAAGCGGAACCATGTTACAAAAAAAGACGTTTATCCATTACCACGGATCGATGACTCTTTAGACAGGCTACGGCATGCGCGCTACTTCTCGTCAATGGACCTTAAAAGTGGATACTGGCAAATAGAAGTAGATGAGCGCGACCGAGAAAAGACCGCCTTCGTGACGCCACACGGGCTTTATGAATTCGAAGTCCTCCTTTTCGGTCTATGCTCAGCCCCAGCCACGTTTCAGAGACTAATGGATATCATTCTGTCCGGCCTGAAATAGAAAACATGCCTTGTGTACCTCGACGACGTGATTGTTTTTTCGGCCACGTTTGAAGATTATCTAAAGCGGCTACTGTCAGTCCTTCAAGCCATTTGGTCAACTGGACTTACATTCAAACCGGAAAAATTCCACTTCGGCTTCGAAGAACTCCAGTTCCTGGGACACGTGATCAGTCGCGAAGGTGTGAAGCCTGACCCAGATAAAACGGCAGCCGTCGCAAAGTTAACAAGACCTGTTGATAAGAAAGTGGTCAGGCGTTTTCTGAGTCTCTGCGCTACTACCGGCGATATACAGCAGGCTTTGCACACATCGCCTCACTCGCCTTACAAGGGAAGACATTGCATTTGTATGGGGTGAAGAGTAAGAAGCTTCGTTCAACGAGCTGCGACAGCGTCTACTAACTTCACCTGTCCTCGCTCACTTCGACGAGAAGGCACCAACAGCCATCCATCCACCAGCAATGTGGGCCTAGGTGCTGTTCTTGTCCAATGCCAAGATGGTGTGGAGAGAGTGGTTGCCTACGCTAGCAGAACGTTGACACGCACCGAGTCCAACTACTCAACAACGGAGAAGGAGTGTCTGGCTATCGTTTGGGCAGTTGCGAAGTTCCGCCCGTACTTATATGGTCGCGCTTTCCAAGTCGTAAGCGACCATCACTCTCTTTGTTGGTTGACCAACATGAAAGACCCATCTGGACGTTTAACACGATGAAGCTTATGGCTCCAAGAGTACGACTCGGCCGTAGTTACAAGTCCGAAAGGCAACATTTAGACGCCGACTGTTTGTCAAGGTCACCGATTGAATCACCGGCTATAGAGGATCATTTCCAAGGTTTTTTGGGAGTTGTTGATGCAGCTGTCATTTCTCGGCAACAACAAGATGATCGGGAGCTCAACTCGCTTTTAGAATTCTAACGGACGAGCCACCGATACACCAAGAGTGTTTTCGAAGAACTTATCGTCATTCTGTTTACGGGACAGAATTCTATACAAAAAAACTTTTCATCAACTGGTAGAAGCTATTTGCTGGTAGTTCCTGGAGCTCTCCGCAGCGAAATTTTGCAAGCCTGCTATGACGAAGCCACTGCGGGCCACCTCGGTTTCGCAGAAACACTGACACGCATCAAAGAAAAATATTACTGGCCAAGAATCGCAGCAGAGGTAAAACATTACGTTCAAACATGCATTGACTGTCAGCGGTGTAAGGTACCACCTGTCAAACCCGCTTGGCTATTACATCCTGTACCCGTGCCAGAAACCCCGTTTTCTCAAATCGGAATGGATCTGCTGGGCCCATTCCCAACGTCGGACAGCGGCAACAAATGGGTTATAGTGGCGACGGACTACCTCACCCGATACGCGGAGACCAAGGCAATCGCGAGAGTCACTGCAGCTGAAGCGGCCCAGTTCTTCATTGGGAACATTGTCCTGAGACATGGTGCTCCCGCTGTCGTCATAACGGACAAAGGTGCCACGTTTACAGCCGAGCTTTCGCGCACTGTGCTTACGCTCAGTGGCACAGCGCATAGGAAGACGCCAGCTTAGCACCCACAAACGAATGGGCTTACAGAACGACTTAACAAGACAATCGCTGACATGCTTTGCATGTACGTCGACGTGGAACACAAGAATTGCGACCGATTATTGCCGTACTTCACATTCGCGTATAATACGGCGCGCCAGGAAACAACAAAAATGACGCCGTTCGCACTAATTCATGGCAGAGATGTTACGACAATGCTTGACGCCATGCTGCCTTACGATTGCAATGATTCAGAGACAGACGCCGCAGACTTCACTGAGCACGCCGAGGAAGCAAGGCAGCTTGCCCGCGTCAGAATAATGAACCAGCAGCAACTTGACGCCCAACGGTGCAACCTTCGCCATCGATTCGTCATTTATCAACCAGGAGATAGAGTCTGGGTGTGGTTTCCTGCACAACGACGAGGCCTCTCAGAGAAACTCCTACGCCGATACTTCAGACCCTACAAAGTTTTGCGCCGTCTTAGCGACGTGACGTACGAAGTTGGGCCCGATGCCTCCTCCTGTTCGAAACTTCGCCAGCATCTGCCTGAGACAGTGCACGTGGTCCGCATGAAACTTTACCACTCTCAGTGATGTAAACACCCGCTGGCCGCATCTCTACCTGTTGAGCATCGGGACGACGCTCACTCTGGTGGGAGGGTAATGCCGCGTGCATAGCTTCATTTAGCGGCGAGATAGCGACGACAACAAAGAACGCGGATTTGCTCGAGAGGCGCAGCGCTGGCAAGTGAAGAAGACGACAATTTCAGCGGCCTTCTCTGAGAGCGTTTATAGAAGTTCCACTGTCCGTGTTTTTAAATAAACCCCCTGTACTTATAACTCGCGACAATATATATAAATATATATATATATATATATATATATATATATATATATATATATATATATATATATATATATATATATATATATATATATATATGACGTATGAAGGTAGCGATGGTTTCTAGAAGTAGAGAAGGAAGAAGTGCAGAACAGAATAAACATGGCGTATGAGCCAGGCCACGTCACCCATTCATCGTAGCGTCACACGAGTCGACAGGATGGAGACCTGCCTGCCCCTTCATCAGTCACTCATCATCGACGCAGTTCCCCAGAAGACACCCTGACCATACATTGACTACCGAATCATCGCCTAGAAGGACAACGACCAGCACCATGACAGAACCATCGGCTGACCTCGACATCCCAAAGTACACTGGATCAGTGGACGACGGACCCGTACAGGACTGGTTCAACCTATTCGAGGTCCACGCCGCCACTGCATCCTGGTCGGAACGGGAGATGGTTACGAACTTCAGTGACTACGTCACCGGTGAGGCATTTAAATTTTACCTAATTCACATATTCGAAAACGACGAGTCATGGCAAAAAATCAAAGAGCAGATGATTACCCGTTTTAACGACTATGACCAAGACCTACTCATTGCCAACCATCTAGAGACAACCGCACACTATCGTCAATTTCCTAAGCAGTCCTCAACCATTCGAAAGCCCAACGCGCATCGACAACTGCCTCAAGACGAAGTGGCACATGAGTTTACTTACAGAAGGCCATGCGTATATTGGGAAAAACCTAACCGTCAAGCGCGCCTCCCTTCTGCGCGAAAGTCATCGCTTCAGCATATGACCCGAGACGTTGCTCAACCACCTGATGCCCTTCACTCTTCGACTCGGATACGTGGTTCACCACCTGGGTTTTTGTCACGCGGTTCTTCAAGTGCTCCTGACGCTCACCGCTTGCCTCATAAAGACGCCGTGTTCACGATAGACGAGCTGACGCACCGGAAAAATACCCTGTCGAGCCATGCTCCTTCCGCACGGGTTCATGCATCGCCGTCCGGTGCATACACACTCGACAGTGGAAGCAACACCGAAGGCTCCGACACACCGAACGTCACACGCTGCTATGCGCAAGAGCCTCTCGTAGTGAACAGGGTAGAAGAAGCTTCTGAAGAACTTTCTACCAATTCAGAAGCATTATCTTCATTGCCCGAAGTGCACGACAACAGCCCACAAACTACCAGCTGCCGACTTGGCCCCACATCAAGTTGTGAAGAAAACGAGCACGATGTTCAAGAAGGGATCTCACCGCAATGCGTTCCACAGCAACAGCAGCAACGCCAGCAAAAGCAAGTCCAAGAATCGCAGACACTCCAACGAATACACCGACAAAGACGACGACGAATGAAAACTTCAACGGAAGCACGCTCCCAACTTGAACGACTTAAAAAATTGAGAACTTTGATACAAGGGCCATTTCAAGAAAAAAGACGTTTCCGGATGAAGGAACATCGTCACGGACGCTTTCTGCGCCAGCGGTTGCACAGACGACAACACCACGGAAAACGCCCATTAATACGCGGAGCAACTTCTTGCACGCCGCCAGCACACAGGCATTTAGTCGTCACCATCTCTCAAAAAGCACGCATACTAGATACAATGCATCTGTCGCGGCCACGACTCAGAATCCAACGCATTAGACACCCAACCTTCCAACGCTACAAGGACTCCCAACCTTGTTTGTTTTTCACTACTATCCAGGCTGTGTCATCATCATTTTCCACGTCGAATGCATGGTTATGCTCTCCAGAACGCAACAGCCAACCTCGCCCACCTGAGGTCTCCTAGATCTCACTGGACTGCCTTCCCTGTGAATGTTTTTGTGCAAGTGCATGGAACTGCCGTGTTACATGGAACTACTCTATTTTGTGATATTTTTTCCTATGATGAGACACCACTTGTTCATGCTTCAGAGTTTGTAGCTCGCGCATTCTTTCGGTGGGAGGGGGAATCGTGTGACGTATGAAGGTAGCGATGGTTTCTAGAAGTAGAGAAGGAAGAAGTGCAGAACCGAATAAACATGGCGTATGAGCCAGGCCACGTCACCCATTCATCGTAGCGTCATATATATATATATATATATATATATATATATATATATATATATATATATATATATATATATATATACATATATATATATATACTGCTACAATGCAGTAGTGGAATTGGGGCATAAAGCGGTAGAGGGTCCCTGGCTGCAAGAAAAGACTACGAAGTGGTTAGAGACTGGTTCCAGCCCACTAGTGCGCCAGGCATTGTCATCGCGTGTAATCGTTGTAAATATCTGTAAATATACGTTTTCTTGTAAGATTATTGGTGGAGGTGCGGGGTACGCCTACCTGGCTTTTCCGGCAAACCAACACGGAACTTCGGAGTGGTCGCCACCTTCATTTTCCTGCAATGGCTCAACAGACCCACCCACAAGAGCAACAACAGCCGCAGCTGCAGCAGCAGCAGCAGCACCAGCACAGGCACCAGCAGCACCAGCACCAGCAGCACCAGCAGCAGCTGCCTCCTCTGATTCTCCTGCCTCCACGAGACCCCGGAACCTTCTCGGGCACAGGCAAGGACAAGGTGACTGTTGAAAATTGGTTCGCTTTGTACGAGCGCGTGAGTGAATACTATAGGTGGGACCATACGTTGATGCTGGCCAACGTTGTATCTTACTTGCGGGATACGGCGCTCACCTGGTATGAGACGCATGAGTTGGAGTTGACCAGCTGGGACGTTTGCAAATTGAAGCTTCTCGAGTTATTCAGCAGGCCATTTGGGCGACAGCAGGCCGCGAGGAAAGACCTGGAATGTCGCGTGCAGACATCGACAGAATCATATGTATCTTACATACAGGACGCATTGGGCCTCTGTCGAAAGGTGGACGAGAACATGAGCGAAACTGACAAAATCGCTCACATATTGAAGGGAATTGCCGGTGACGCCTTCAATCTGTTGATCGT
This sequence comes from Rhipicephalus microplus, assembly GCF_043290135.1. Taxonomy (NCBI): domain Eukaryota; kingdom Metazoa; phylum Arthropoda; class Arachnida; order Ixodida; family Ixodidae; genus Rhipicephalus; species Rhipicephalus microplus. The sequence goes on from NW_027464588.1 coordinate 8,713,802, forward strand.
TAAAGATTGCGCCACTGTCGACGCGGTTGTGAAGGAGTGTCAGCGCTTCGAGCACGCCAAGAACCGTCGCATAACCCGCCAGTTTGCGCGTCTGCCTAATACTGCAGCCATTTCGACCGGTGAAGACAGCCCCAAGTTCACCCACGCTACATCGTCCGAAAATGTCACCCGAATCGTTCGTCGCGAACTCGAAGCAATGGCTCCTGCAGCCATCATCTCTGACGGTCCTCAAGACAACGCATCCACCATCTCCCTCATCCAAGCCGTCGTTCGCCAAGAAATTGCAAATCTCGGCATCACACCTGTTTGTGCTGTTCGCACCACCGAGAGCTCGGCTTCTGTTGACCAGATTCCGGTGTACCCTTCACGCTACCCTTCCCGCTACCGGAACCCTGCTGAATGGAGAACGTCAGATGATAGACCGATCTGCTTTCACTGCTCTCGCGCCGGCCACATTGCACGCTACTGTCGCAATCGTTGGTCATCCAATTAATCTTGGAACACTGGAACATGGCATCGCTTTGAAGGCAGTTTTCACCGCTTTTCTACTCCGTACGATCCACAGCCTGCTCCTACTAACGTTCAGGGCCGAAGGTTCAGCCGGTCACCATCACCCCAAGGCCGCCGATCTCTCTCGCCGATGATTTCTCGATCCAGGTCCCCTGCACGACCTGGGCCTTCAACCTCGGGAAACTAGACCATGCAGCTCCCGGAGGTGACGCTGCATTAACGACTCATTCTGCAAATCCTCTGTTGACGATTCCTACACGCCGCAACATTTTGGACCTTTTGGTGGATGACGTTACCGTTACAGCCCTCATAGACACTGGTGCACAAATTTCACTCATGAGCGCTGCTCTCTGTATTAAACTGCGAAAAGTGATCACGCCTCCTATTAAGTGTGCAGTAATGCTTGCCGATGGGAGCACATCTGCGGTCCTCGGCATGTGTACCTCTCGCGTGTGTATTGCTGGGCGCCAGTCCGTCGTATTGTTCACCGTGCTTGAGCAGTGCCCACATGACGTGATTCTTGGCCTCGACTTTCTCTCTGCGCACTCCACCCTTATCGACTGCTCGACGGGTCTTCTTCAGTTGGGACTGCCTTTTGACGCCGCTGTTGCCCGATACGCTCAAAGTCGCCTTCGTGCCACCGAGTTCCTGCATATTCCGCCGCAAGCCGCGACCTACGTGCAGCTCGTGTGTGATCCGCCTGTGCGCAATGGTGAAAATGTCGTTTCACCTATTACCGACGTTGTGCTAAAGCACTTCATTGCTGCCCCGCACACCGTGGTGAGAGTATGCCACAATCAGACCCATCTGTCTCTTTTGAACTTTGGTTTCTCCACGCATGTGCTGCCTGCTGGTATTAAACTAGGCGTCATGTCGTCGTTGCAAGAGTGTGATATTTCTGAACTGTCGGCTCAGCAACCTACTCCGCACGTCAACTTGCTCACTGCGCCCAACCTGTCAAGCATTGACATTGCCAAAATGATAGCGCCAGATCTTTCGCCCTCCGAAGCACAAGACCTCCACCGTCTGTTGACATCCCATGCGGACATATTCGATCTTGACAACCGCCCTTTAGGCCAGACATCAGTTGTGACCCATCACATCAACACCGGCGATGCCAACCAAATTCATCGCCGCCCTTACCGCGTCTCCGCTGCCGAACGCTCTGTCATCCAGAAAGAGGTCGAGAAAATGCTCGCCAAAGGCGTCGTCGAACACTCACTTAGTCCGTGGGCATCCCCGGTCGTGCTTGTCAAGAAGAAAGACAACACATGGCGGCTTTGCGTCGACTATAGACATCTCAACAAGGTCACTAAGAAGGACGTTTACCCTTTACCAAGAATAGATGACGCCCTTGACTGCCTTCATGGCGCAAAGTTCTTCTCGTCGATTGACCTTCGATCTGGTTATTGGCGGATCGCTGTTGACCCACGGGACCGAGAAAAAACAGCATTTGTAACCCCCGATGGGTTATACCAATTTAAAGTAATGCCGTTTGGGCTTTGTAATGCGCCGGCCACCTTTGAGCGCATGATGGACTCCCTTCTGCGCGGCTTCAAATGGTCCACTTGCTTATGCTACTTAGATGATATAATTGTTTTTTCACCGACGTTCGCAAGCCATCTAGAGCGACTGTCCAGTATTCTCCAAGTATTTCGCAACGCTGGTCTCTAGCTGAACTCCTCAAAATGCCGTTTCGGCCGTCGCGAAACAACTGTACTTGATCACATCGTTAACGCATCTGGGGTACAGCCCGATCCAGACAAAATTCGCGCATTGACTCAATTTCCCGTGCCCTCTTCTCATAAGGATGTCCGGAGCTTCCTTGCTTTGTGCTCCTACTTTCGCCGCTTCATCCGAAATTTCACCGATATTGCGCGGCCTCTCATCGAACTTCTTAAAAAAGACCTCCCATTTACTTGGAATTCGCCTCAGAGTGCTGCATTTTCGGCGCTCAATGCAGCCCTCACGACTACGCAATATTAGCCCACTTCGATCAGACTGCCCCGACAAAAGTTCGCACGGACGCGAGTGGCCACGAAATTGGTGCTGTTTTAGCTCAGCGTCAGCATGGACGTGACTGTGTCATCGCCTACGCCAGCCGCCTTTTAACCCCTGCCGAGAGGAACTATTCCATCTCCGAAAGAGAGTGTCTTGCTCTTGTTTGGGCTGTCGCTAAATTTCGCCCGTACCTCTCCGGCCGCGGTTTTACTGTTGTAACTGATCATCATGCACTCTGCTGGCTTTCCTCGCTGAAGGATCGCACGAGACGTCTCGGTCGTTGGTCTCTACGCCTCCAAGAATACACCTTCTCGGTCGTGTATAAATCTGGTCACCTCCATCAAGACGCCGACTGCCTGTCACGGTATCCAGTGGATCCACCAGACGCCACAGAGAGAGCTACGGAGGCTTGCGTCTTATCAATATCAGACTTTCTTGATATCGCTTCTGAGCAACGCCACGACCCGGATTCACTTCCCATCATAGAAAGCCTGAGTTCCGCTACTCCACCCACTTTTCTGAACTTGTATTTCCCTCATGAAGGAGTTCTCTACCGCCACAACATGCGCCCTAATGGTCCTGACCGCCTTCTCGTCGTGCCTTCCCATTTGCGTCTAGATGTTCTCTGACAGCTTCACGATGAACCTGCCGCTGGTCACCTGGGAGTCACCCGCACTTATGATCGCGTCCGGCGCCGTTTTTTTTGGCTACGCCTATATCGCTCTGTCCAAAAGTATGTCACCAGCTGCGACCTTTGTCAACGTCGAAAACGACCAACATAGCTTCCAGCTGGCCTTCTTAACCCTATTGAGATACCATGCTGAATCATTCTACCGCGTAGAGCTCGACCTTCTCGGGCCATTTCCCACTTCTGCATCCGGGAACAAATGGGTTGCCGTGGCGACCGACTACGCGACACGTTACGCGATCACCCGCGCTCTTCCAACCAGCTGCGCTACCGATGTCGCCGACTTTCTGCTACATGACATCATATTGCATCACGGCTCTCCTCGACAGCTCGTTACTGACCAAGGCCGATACTTTTTATCTCGCGTCGTCCAGGATATCGTACGTTCCTGTTCCACGAACCACAAGTTCACAATGGCATACCATCCACAAACTAATGAACACACAGAGCGCTTGAATCGCACTATCACGGGCATGTTGTCAATGTATGTTTCTCCAGACCACCGTGACTGGGACGCAACGTTACCCTACGTCACCTTCACTTACAACTCCTCCAGACATGACACCGCAGGCTATTCCCCGTTCTACCTTCTTTATGGACTGACACCCTCTCTGCCTCTTGATACACTCCTTCCCGCTGGTTCAAGCTCCCCTGTCACATACGTCCGCGATGCCATAGAGCGAGCCGACGCAGCACGACAGATTGCCCGAGAACGACTCAAGCTTTCTCAAGCCTCTCAGAAAGATCGATACGATCGTCACCACCGCGAAGTTTCGTATGCACCAGGTTCTCTCGTACTCTTGGGGGCCCCATGTCGTCACATCGGCCTCTCAGAAAAAGTTTTATTTCGCTATGACGGACCATACAAAGTCCTTCGCAAGATCACCAACCTCACCTACGAGATACAGCGAGTCGTCGATGAAGCGCACTCAATGCTACCACCATCCACTGTTGTGCACGTCGTCAGACTGAAGCCTTATGTGCCACCCAACACTCCCCTTTCGTGGCAAGCGCCGGGTCGGCGCTTTGGTAGTGCCACAAGGCAGTAGTGGGATTGGGGCATAAAGCGGTAGAGGGTCCCTGGCTGAAAGAAAAGACTACGAAGTGGTTAGAGACTGGTTCCAGCCCGCCACTGCGCCAGGCATTGTAATCGCGTGTAATCGTTGTAAATATCTGTGAATATACGTTTTCTTTTAGGAATATATATATATATATATATATATATATATATATATATATATATATATATATATATATATATATATATATATATATATATATATATATATATATATATATATATATATATATATATATATATATATATATATATATATATATATATATATATATATATATATATATATATATATATATATATATATATATATATATATATATATATATATATATATATATATATATATATATATATATATATATATATATATATATATATATATATATATATATATATATATATATATATATATATATATATATATATATATATATATATATATATATATATATATATATATATATATATATATATATATATATATATATATATATATATATATATATATATATATATATATATATATATATATATATATATATATATATATATATATATATATATATATATATATATATATATATATATATATATATATATATATATATATATATATATATATATATATATATATATATATATATATATATATATATATATATATATATATATATATATATATATATATATATATATATACAAATTCGGGGAAGAAGTGTGCACTTAAGGGCTTGTTTTTTAGTGTTTGACACAGTAATAAAGAGATTTGACATAAACGTAGCCAAGGAAAGTATAGAGGGAAACTTTCGACCTAATTGTGAATATGAAACAAAAAAGAAAAGTGGCTGAAAAGATAACGTGCGGTGGGTAGGAACCAATTCCTCATACGGCAAGTTATATTTTCACTCACTTTTATTTCTTCAATTTTACATTAGAATGTGGCGTGAGAACTTGCCCTGTACTTTCTTTGGCAATATTGCCTGTTATCTATATACAAGGTCAAGTGCAATCTTTTTTCATTCTAAATTTTACAACAGATGCACAGAGAAAGGGATTTTTTTCTGATCATGACCTGTAGCGACGTAAATTTTTGAACTATATGTCATTCAATAATAGCAATCTGTGATTTCATATATATATATATATATATATATATATATATATATATATATATATGTATATATATATATATATAGTACGTAGAAAGGCAGGCAGGTTGATTGAAAAACAAATATCTAGTTTGCTATCATGCACTGCACAAGAGGAGACAGAAAAGTTAAAAAAACGAACTGAGCGAAAAAGGAAGGGAAGCGGAAACCACGATATGAATACAAAAGATGCCGTACTGGAGGGCTCCCGATGTTTTGACTATCTCGTGTTCTTTAAAGTGGACTGACACTACACAAAACACAGGCCTCTACGATTTCACCTCCATTGAATGCAACTGTCACCGCTGGGGTAGAACCTGTGACCTTTGGGTCAGCACCAGAGCAGCGCCCCCACGGTTACACCGAGGCGGACAGTGGGTGCACGCTCACAAGATACAATTCTTCATCTGACAGGGACAATGATTGCGGGTTTGCCTACTCGCTACGAAGCTTTGCTATATTGCCAGCTTCTTGTATTAGTCTGGTCAGTTTAACAGCGAAAGCTGTTATGACATCACAACTCGGGTCATGCGCAGTCATCCGCCGTCACCGCCCTTGCCACCGCCACCACCGGTGTCCATAACAAAAAAAAACGTAGCACTATGGACACTATGGAGCTCTAACCCAGGTCCTCAGCGTGCCAGCCCAGTATTCTTCCACTGGCTACGCTGAAGCTTGTGACTTGTTGGCAAACTTGCCTTGGGCAGGCTTGATGTCGGGAAAGCAATCGCATTAATACGACTTATAAAGCGTTTTAAAACAGTGAGAGAACAACCAGTCATCGCACAACGCGAACAGCGTAAAGAATTGACTGTCCAACCCTCCAACCCATTACAAAAGTTTGCACTCGTTCCCCTATTAACTGTGACGCATAACCACTAATATCTAATCGTCGTCAGCTGCTGCATGGACAATTCGCACAAAATTATTTGCAAGTATTTAGCGGATACTGCGCTTCTCAGAAGTATGACGAAAAATAGCATAGCGAATGTCAGCCTACTACCCAGAAGTTTGTTATTAGTGCCCTGATGGGTAACAAGCAAGTGTGCTTGCAGCAGTTACCCAATGAGTGTTTTCAAATGGCTCTTAAAAGCCATTCTTTTAGCTTTCGCTGTGACTGTGCTGCACCGTCCAGTCAGACCTGGCGTTTTTTATGGTTCACAAAACCTGGGTGCACCAACAAAATCTGCAGAGCACCACAAGCCACCAATCGTTACCGTTGTCTGCAATCTTGCAGCGCTCTCATTACCTGTCGACATAGCGACATCTGTGCGAAGTATTGTATTTTTCTGAAAATCGGAAGGTGATAAACCTCTCTACAGTCCAGGAACTAGGCTCCATGCCTTATTTTGGAAGCAGACCTCTTCTGAAGGGCTTGAATGCTGAGTCTCCAAATTTAATTAGGCTTCAGCGGGCGGAGAGGACTACGTACACATTAGCACGTGACACGACTCGTTTTATCTTATGAGAGATTTTGTGTATCTATGGCACCACAGCTGTCCTGTTTCGTGCAGGATCAACGCTGGAACTGCGACCTCGATGAGCGCATCTTTTGTGCAATTGCTTGCACATGTTTTCTTAAAATAAGAATGACGAAAGGTAGTACTTCTCTGTGGATTACATTTGGGTGCCGCGTATGAGCGTATATTCGTCATTCGGGGGAAATAAACATATTTGCGGAAAGTTAGCGCACTTGCTATGTTCTCCGTTTTCGTCCGTCGTTGTGTTTCTCTGCATAAAATTGGGCTGTGGCAGTGTAGAGGCGTTTACCGTGATATTTTCATTAGATCGTTGTTTGAAAGTTGAAAGTTGACAACAACGTGTAAAGTGCGAAGCACGAACAGGCGATGCAATGACAGCGTGACATACGAGGGCTGGTGCACCGAGTGGCGTCGCCAAAAAATTGTGGTGACGTGTGGCCTCTCTCGTGGGACAGAGAGGATTCGTACTCTGTGCAACGCTTATTCAGGAACCTAAAGAAGTTCTTCATTTTCCAGCTTTCTTTGTCGACGCAGCTTTCCGGCGAGATGATAGCCTGCTTTCTATACAGAATGTTGGTGGCTAAAAACATAGTTATTTTCTTAATGTGCCACATTCACCGCCGTATACCGAAAACATCGCTGTCGTCAGAGACATATCTAGCCTGCAATTTGGATGAAATATATGCGCGAAAATTCCATGTCATCTCTACGAAGTGAATGCTGATGAGTGGGGCGAAGCTCCAACGCTTATCGATAAGATCGTGAAACATTCGCCCTACACATCATTTAAAGACGTTGCACGTTGTAATAGGGTGACTATGTGTATACAATTTTTATTATTTAAACGTCGATGAGGATATATACAGAAGAGGAGTATGTAAGACGACATTATGATGTGTTTATTATCGAGCCACAAGCGGTCGCATATCTTGCAAATATGGCAGAGTGAGTGGTCTCGGAAGTCGCGCATGAAGCACGCGTCGGCGGCTCTAGACTGGTAACGACTCCTTCAGGCGCTTGGCTGCTGCATCCCGCGCCCATTCCGCTACCATTTTCGCTTGCCGCCGCTTTCCTCTGTCATCGGCCTCGCGAGCTCTCAGTTGAGGTCCGCTTCCCGTACCTTACGTGGCGCCTCTGCTTCACTGGCTCTCAGAGCCAGGTGGACTCGCGGATGCATCCTCTTGGATTGGGTCTTCCGGGATCTCTCCGCAGAGTATTTGCGGTGAGCAGGCGTTACTCCTGTCTTGGAAACCCATGGCGCTCATTCGCCTCTGGGGTGATGAATAGCTAACGCGTACTCCGTGTGTGCAGTGGAGTGTGCGGAGCCGGGGAGTGCGAGTTTGCGCCGCGCCGCATAGAGAAAGGAAAACGAAAGAGAGGCCTCGCAATGCGAGCTACCCAGCTCAATGTGTGGCGGCCGTCACTTGCTTTTCCAGGGGAGCTGTGGAATTAGTTGGGCATGCCGCCGTCTTATGTCGTCTGCAGCACCACGCGTATGACCGCGCTGTTCATAGTGGCTGGATTACTAAATGTGCATTTTTGTGCAGCTATTGTACTTCAAGGTTGATGCAATGTGTGAGAAGCCTACAGTGAGCCTTGGTCTTCACGATTGCGAGCTTAGATTATATCGCTTGAGGTCGAAAGCGGTTTCCGAAATAGCTTGTGCCCATCTCTTCGAAAATTGTTGGCGCCACAGTCTTGTTTTATTTCGGAACTGTGTTGTTGCGTGCCTCAAAAAAGGAAGTGTAGGATTCCTAGACGAGAAAGGCAGCGTCTACGGCTCCTAACGCGAGAGGTGGGGATGAGTCGTTCTTGTATATGACGATCAAAACTATCGGAAAATCAATATTTGTGGCCCACTGTTCTCTAGCGACGGCTAGAGGAGCTTAGCCCATAAAGTTTAATGCATGGTGTCTTAATAATGGTTATGTTTCAAGTACTAACGTGGTTAATGAAATACTTTGTCCGCAAATATCACAAACGCACGACATTTGGGGACTCTCTCGCTGGATTCCGTGCCGACCGGTTGTGCTCCCGCGATCTCCGACGACAGGGCAGCTCTGGCCGACTGGCTCGCCTTACGCCATCTCCTGACGTCGACAAGAACTCTCGCTAAATGGTGCCGCGTCCTCGGACTTCTGTGACCATGTTCATCTTTCTTATTTTCTCTTTGCTTCTGGGTGTCGCTCTCCCTGCACAATGCTCTCTCCTTCCTCCTATCTACATCTCTATACCTTTTAATTCTATCCTTTTAATTTCTCCTTACCCCCTTTCCTTGCGAGCAACTGTTGAGGTTTCGCACATGATGCAGACAGTTACGGGGCTCACTTTTATTTTCTTTTCTCTCTTTTAAAAATCACTTACACAATTTGTGCGTTCCTTTACTCTGTGTTTGTGATATTTGCAGCCAAATAATGGCATGAAGCAGGTGGCAATGAGGCCACCAATCAGTCTAGTAACGTGGTGTTGCATCATTTCTCGCTTGGCTTACTAGTTCTACATCAACTACGAGCTCCATTTCCTCCTTAGCGAAAAGGAGTACTTTGTGATTCCACCTTATGAAGTATCATATATGTCTCTACAGTGAAACAAGAAAACTTGCCTGTATTGTTTTACAGCAGAAAAATCTTACCTTCCAGTTCACGCTGCGAAGGCTATTCGCCGCACAAGCTCTGGTATCATCTGATCCTATGGACCTATTTAACGTAAATAAGAACGTTATAGCAATCAACTGTAAGGAAAAAAATTGGAGGTAAGTAAATAATGTCCACTTCGTCATACCTTTGCATTGTTGAAAGCATATTGAGCCTTAATTTCCGAAAATTTCCTTCCGCACACCGGTGCACTTAACAAAAATTTTCGACAATGAACACAAATCAACTGCTTCAACTCGCCGTCTTCCTGCCACAATGATGACTTTTTCTGACCTCATCTTTAAAGTTGCACCACATTTCAAGTACGATTGTGTAATGGGGTTCCTGCTTGCTTCGTATGCTACAAACGTGGTGTCGTGGCATTCTACGAACGCACCTCATCGTCTATAACGCTAATTCAATACTTGGTCTATCCTTTTATTTCAAAAACGACTCTACCACCCGGGTGCAATTTCAATTGAACAATGAGCCCTGAGTAGGGGATCGTTTCAGCGTGAAAACAGGCCTCAAGTCGTCATTCGAGCCAACGTTCTTGCGCATTTCAGACAGTTTCGTCCTCAAATGAGTTCGCTGTGAGAAAGCTGTGCCTGTCTTCAATCGGGGAGACAGGAGCTTTTGACAGCGTACGTGCGGTCGCATTGAGCCACGGACTGGCGCGTCTTCTTTCTACTGAGTCACCACAGTGATCAACGAAGGTTCTTTCGGTGCCCGTGTCGCATTCTTTCCCGCTACAGTAAGTGCCGCAAATGCCTTGGCGAGAGCAGGATGCCGGAGACTTGTTTTCGGCAAGGCGGCGTACACTGTGGCGCTATCAGACTCTGGTTTTAATTAAAGGTGGTCGCAAAGAGCCTCCGTGCGTGTGGTGTTCATTAGCCGCGCCGAGACAGTTTACATCAGAAGAAAAAGAAAATTTGTTTGTTCTCACAAAAAGGAGGAGGAGATTTCCCCGAAGTTGCCAAAACTCAAAAGGCAAGAGTATAAAACCGCTTCGAAGAGATAGAAATAGAAAAAAATCTGTGTACTTGAGTTCTTGAGGCAGGTCATTAGAGGCTAAAGGCTAAGCTTTTCTTCCTTGAATTCGAACATCCGAGTCTACATTAAAATAACTGGGAAGGCCGCATGTGTTGTCCCTTTGTGAGTTTGTTCAGCAATGACGTACTCAGCTCTGCCGTTGGTGCATTAGTGTACTCTTTCCTAAACGATAACAACGATGCGATGGTACACTTACGAAAACTACGTACAAATGCAGTGATAGATATATAATTCGTGCATGCGAGAAAGCATGGCGCCATAAAATCTTATATGTTGAGTTGAGCGTTACTCACTGTAGGACGTCTTGGATGAATCTGAAAGAGCTGGAAAATCTTCACGTGTTCATGGCAATTTGTGAAATGCCATCAAATCATATAAATCAAACGCTTATATGAAAATCAGGCTCTCTGGAGACTTTAGTTGTGGTAAATATAAATATTTTTGTCTTGAGCACAGGTCTAAACAACGTGTGTGACTGTAACAAGACCTTTATTACCGGCATCGCAATGGCGAAGACCAAAAATGTACTTCAAAGGCCACAGGGTGCAATACTTTGGCGAATGATGATGATGCCATTGGCTTCGTATTTCAGCAGTAGTTGTTGTCTCGGTTAACGCAAACGTATTTTCCGTAGATGGAAGCAACTCCGCACAAAAAACAAAAATGATGAAAATAACTATGGATCGCTATCTATAATGCATAGCGAGTCAATATTCTCTTGACTTGAAGAGATAAGCCATGACATTTATTGTAATGACAATTCAAAATATGTGACATTAGTTTGAAGAACAAAATTATCGAGGGGTGATAATACTTTCATCCTCCTGAAGATTTCGCTGCAGCGCTTGCATACCGCCCTTAATTACGCATCATCTACTGGTTAGGTTCGCGCTATGAAAAGTATGATGAATATATATATATATATATATATATATATATATATATATATATATATATATATATATATATATATATATATATATATACACAACTGCTTGCATGCATCAGTCAGAAGGCTGCACCAAGTCAATAAATCAATTTATTTGTTTTCTGTTTCGGCCTGTTTATCCTATACTTCTTCATGCGCGCGAGTTTATATCGGAAGGATAGGGCTGGGAGGTAGAGAGTGATCGGTAAGCACCGTCTATAAGTCTACATCGCTTGCAATGCGTATGTGCACTGCAGCTGACAGGCGAAATACTTTGTATTGAAACATAAAACAATAGATTAACGTATAAGTCTTCCCATACGAAAAAAACGCTGTTTTGAGAACATAAGAAAGCCCGTCATAGTGGGGAACTTTAAGCTAAAATGACTTGGTTTTGGCAAGGAATCGCTGGCGGCGTACTTATCTGCTTGTGAGCTGCTGCAAAGAGTTGGAATCCCGAAGACGCCCTCGAAAAAGTGGCATTCCCGGAAGCCACTTTTTACATACGGCGCATTAGACGTTTGTTTAATTATATATTTTGTTATTCCACTGTCACATAATTCTGGACAAGGTATGACATGTAAAAAATATTTTCTCTCATCCCCGCTTGCATCAAATAATGTCAATAACAAGCGTCGACCCTGGAGCTCGATAGATTTACGAAACAAGTAGTGGCAACAGGAAACATTTCGTCAAAACAGGCCTTCCTGTGCATCTCACTGGAAATGCGGCTATGGTTTCGCATTACATCATTATAAATGGTTCTTTGAGCACGCAGAGCTCTGTGTTGATCACAGTAAGTTGAAGAAGTGGATGCTTGCGCTTCTGTAAGTAACAAGTTCCGCACAATGAGGCTTTGGCTCTTACACACAGACACACAAAGACCGCGGCTACTGCAAATCATTATCACGAATAATGCTGATTTTTATACGGAATCAGTAAACCCTTATATGGAAGGACGAAATCCAGATATATAGCCACCATTCACGCATGTCACAGCCCTGGTAAGTCAACATATGACACCTAGACCTTGTTCAGTAAGTGGCTGCCTTTAGCAATTTTTCAATTGTGAATCTATCTATCTATCTATCTATCTATCTATCTATCTATCTATCTATCTATCTATCAATCTATCTATGTATCTATCTATCTATCTATCTACCTACCTATCAATATCTATCTATCTATGCGCTTACGTTTGGGTGCTCTCCTGGTCACCCCCTTAACTTGGCGCGTCGTTAAACACTTCCCGCCAGACAGTGGCACATACCCACGGGCAGGTATGTGCCGTACGCGGGTATGTGCAATGGGTGACTTATGCTTAGTATCTACCCAGGAACGAAGATATCACACATGGGCAATGTTAAGGCGCAAGCGTTCAGAAATACCTGACATCGGTAGCGTGTACCCGACGAATGCAAAGAATAAATGTCACGGTCCTAGCTGAAATCAAACCCAAGCAGTCTGCGTGGTAATGAGGCATTTTACCACAGAGCTGTGCCAGGTCTCGGAAATACTTTTGAAATAGACGCTGATCTTCATGAAACGTCAATAGTGATTTCAGTGCTGCCAACCCAATTCTGTAGACATCACATATGTACTCCTTTAATGCAGCCGTTACGTCGGATTAACGTGAATTGTGGTTAGTTGTCATGCGCTGAAGTTCACTTATGTAGCTGCGTCCAGGCCTATAGCATCCTCGGGAGTGTAGGCGCTTCATGTCAGCTTCTGGTGTTGCTAATGTTCTAGTTGGAATCGTTGCGCAAGTACAAACAACTGGTCACATAAACATCTGCAACTCTTCAACATATACCTGTGATTGAAACATATTTACATATATTTAGCGTCATTTTATGACGCGTCGCACAATGAAAAATTTCCAACACCTTCACTTTCGCTCTGCATGCTTAGCATAACGGCGATTCTCAGGTACGTGAAATACGCCGAATTTCATTCTGGCGGTGAGTTTTATTACTAAATACCCAAGCAAACCTTGTGATAATGTACAGCTTGCCTCTTTATTGTGTAGAGCACTTTACGTATTGTGTATGTCTGCTTAACTTAACTCTCTTTTGAGATGGTTAAATGCTGGCGCACAGCATCACTGATTCACAGTTAATGTTTAATCTTCATATTTTACATAAGTCAACCTATTTCACAAAGTGGTTACTAAATCCCGGTGTACAAAGAGAGTATTTTGATATTTAGCAGGACAAAACCTTTTTTTCCGTCATCTGCTGCAAGCCACTACTCTTATTGAACTGCATTATAAAGGGGTCATCAGAAAGTTAAATTCACTTCATGAAGTCAAACTTTATGCCACCGTTCTCTCATCGCATACCGCAGAAAGGAAAGAATTTCGGATTTTGCGAGTAATCATTTGTCTCATTGTGGCTTTCAGTGTACATCAAGCAATGCGGAACATTTTAGTTTAAACGTTTACACGTGAACTGACTTTTTCTTTCTGAACTTGTGATAGGACACTTGTGTGTGTATATAACGTGTTTGAACTGCCATGTTCTTTCACAGCCTATGCCCTACTGTATTGAAGTTGGAGTCTTTATTTCTTACCACATATTTTGTCTTTTAAGCGAGAAGGAGTAGCCGGTGCCACTATATAAGCACGATTTCAATAATAAAAGAAGGAAGAGTCATAAAAGACAATTGCTTCGAAGCAGCTTGTTGTCATTCCTTAGCCACTAAGAATCGCGCCATTCACTCTGTCTATATATGATTGTCGTATCGCGGAAAAGTTCAAATACTTAAAAGATAAGTTCTGCAGGATCTACAGCTGCGAATATTACAGGTTAACGCTCATCATCTCACGCAATTAGTGCATTGAGAGCATTTTTTTCGTCCCGCGTCAGGGCACTGCCTCTATTGATGACTATTCTGAACCGACAGTATCTTAGGCTATCTAAAACTGTGTGATCACAATTTTTTGTATACTAGCAAGCGGTCAAGTGTAATAAATTGGTATATTTATTCTTCGCTACTTCACATCAATTGTACCATTTATAGTTTGTTTTTTTACATAAAGACCCCCCGCTACCTTCCGCACTTCATCAATTTGATGTTCTTTACTGAACTTTGTCATCGGTTCGATGCATTTGTACTGTTGTATATGTATGACAAATCATCTAGTCCCGCTGATAAGCAGAGAGTCGATAGTGACTCCACTAACAACTTTTCCTACATCCTGTTACTAGCAGAAAGAGGAAAATGACGAAAACATTACCAGACAATGGAGAACGCAAAGCGTGCTTTGTCAAAGCAACCAACTCACCGATTCGGATGACATCGAGTAGCGCAGCGCTCGTGTAGCTTCCTTTTGCGAGTATGGTAGCTAAGGCCGCGATGAAAAATGGCAGGCGCTGCCACTGCCGCTCACTCGGGGCCACTAACCGTCCCACGTCACGTCGATGAAGCCGAGCCATGCGTCCGTCGCCGTGTCCCGCGTATCAGCGTGATGGACAGGTCCTTAGAAGTATCGTGCAGGTCCTCATCACCACCCACAGCTTAGCGCACGTTGATACACAACGATGAAAGACGAGACTCGAATATCATGAGCGAGCTTAGTATGTGTGAGAAAAAGCGCTGCAAAAATGATTTTCATTCGCTGTACCGTAGTCGAGATCCTGTGCTTGAACTTCCCAGATGACAGAGAAATATCAGCGAGATCAAAGGACCCACCACTGTGCAAAGGCAGGCGTTCTAGATTAAAATGCTTCCCAAAGGAACACATTCACGTTTTCAACAGTTGCCTTCTTTAGGATTGAAGATAAAGACGTGCTCATCTTTTTTGTTGTTACCGAGTACTGAAAGCTAAACGAAAATCAGCGTTGATCTCTATCCTAACAACCATGTCTTTGATGTAGAATATGTAGTCTGCTCCAAAAAAACTTGCTCAGTTATTATTTTATGCTCTAAATTAGGAAATTTACACATAAAGCTTTTAATTGTTCGAAATACCAAGGATGTTGTGACTTTGCGGCTCCATTTTTTATGCTTTGCAAATTTCTTTTTTCTACCTGCGCGACTTTTTTTTGGAAAGCAGAAGTATATCAAGAAAGAATCCCTGCAAGTTTCACTGACCGTGCTCTTCAAACATAAAGCAGGTCCGCTTGCTCTAAAGATGCTAGAAACTCAGAAATCAAAGTTGCCTTAAATGGAGGGAAAACTTCACACAGATACAGGGTAACATACGAATGTCCCTAGTCACCATTGCCCCTTGTGGCTTCCTGTCATGCTGTCTTCAGTAAATCAAATTACGCTTTGCTTCTTAACGGTTTAGGCGAAACCTATAAATTGCGATCTCTTAATATTACAGAGATGCACCACCGCTAACTTTCACACCACTGTCCCGTGCACTCACGAGCAAAAGCGTTCCACTTCTTGTCACCGTTGGTGACTGTTACAGCACGTGTTTCCAATCAATTGAGGTCAAACTGTCGCAAACTTCCTGAATTCATGTTGTTCTTGAGCGTCCTTGCAGAATACCTTCTGACGGAGTAACGCTGTTCGGGATAGATGGACGATCCGATATGCTTGCTATCGTGAGCGAATCCAGTTGGAAGAGACAGCGACCACGTAGCGCAACCCCTCCTGTTATTTCTCCATCTGTAATAACTGGCGACGACTGAACGACGTTTTCCCGACTTCTCACGCTCCCTTGTTTGCGCACCAACGACGTCCCGCGAATGCAGCCGCACGCCGACTAAGCGCTCCGCATCTCGTCGTTGCAGAGTGGGGTGTCGCGAGCACGCCTTTTTCGGGAAGAGTGAGGGACGGAAGGAGAGGTGTGAACAAGAAGAGGGAAGAGAGGTCTGTGAGCGCCACTTCGGGAGAAACCGATCTCGAAAGAGATAGGGATATGGATGGAAAGACGGAACGACAAGGGGGAAAGGTCACGGAATACCTTAATACGAAAAAAAAGAGCCACTAAAGGGCCTATGCTAGCTACGGTATCGCTTCGCTCGCACGCGTTTGCGCGTCACGCTTATGCGTGGTGCTTTCCGTGCCGCCACCTACAGAGTTCGCCGAAAACCTTCATGTCAGACGGTGTGAAACCCGCGGACTTCAAATCACCTCTCTAGCTCCCCATCATCTGTGAGCTTCGTAAAGGGATAGCTATCAAAGGCCGCTTATGTGGCCGCCATTATCTCCACACCTTTTGTATCTGTAAAACTGTACTGGTGCCAGTCTGAGAGCCCAGTGTTCCTCGCAATACGCATCCATGCGTCATGTCATCATTTTTGCAAGAAGCTGCACGTGAGCGTGTGTTTGTGCATAAGCGTGCACAAACGCTAAGTGGAGGTGGCCGCCCTCCTTAGTCCTTTTAAAAGTGGACGGGAGTGCCCGGTGATGAACCGAATTCCCACGCTTGTATGTATGTGGGCGCGTGTGCACGTGTGCGCGTGTGTCTGAGCACGCACGTGTCTGCTCGTGCATGTGTGAGCATGTGTGGGAGTGCGTGTGTGCGTGTGTTACTTCAATTGTAGTAGTAAATAGTTTGTACCAAGATGAATTGATGAAGAATTGGGGGACCCTTAAGCTTCGTCTTTAAGAGTTGAACACGATAGTGAAATCCGACCCCTAGTGCGACCTTCAACCATACTTATTTATAATAATATTATTAATAATATTATTATAATATTAAGTATGCACTTATTATTAGTGCATACTTATTATTTTTGTACACAAACACACACTTACACGCCCACGCATGCACACACACACACGCACACGCACACACACACAGATGCACACACACACACGCACACGCGCGCACACACACACGCACGCATGCACACAGCGTGTGCACGCAAGCGCGACGTATCTATAGTATTGCAGTGACTGTGCAGTGGCCACTTCTCTCTGCTAGGACGGTGCTCTGCTGTAGTGGAGACACGTTTTTCACAATTTCTTACATGTGGCACACAGACACACACACACACGCGTGCGCGCGTGAATGGTACATACAGGTTTTTGAGCTGAAACAAGAACCTCATGACCTCCAAGATACACACCACGCGCTCGCCATTTCGGAGGCCATAAGGAGTCTCAAAATGCCTCACAGAGGGCAGCACATTATCTTGGGTTTGCTGTTTCCTTGACCAACACTTCTGAAAAGGCATGATATGTTTTCCGCTAGATGGACATAAATGTTCATTTTTGTGGCTGTTTCAAAGTTATTGTGTGTTTTTAGTGGTGTGGCGATGGCTGCACTATCCTAGCGTTTTTGAACGTAGTTTGATAGCCTCCCAAATGCGCCTACAAATCGCAGAACGGGCTCGTTTTCGTCGTGACACCTGTCAAATAAAATGCAGCTAGGAGACTCTTTCCATCAATTACATAGCATTATGTAGTGCTTTTTTTTTCCTTAGGCAGCTGCAAGTAACATTATGGCTTTGTGGTAGGACACCTGCTTGCCACGTGAACGGCCCGGATTTCACCATCAATGAGTCCGAAAATTTTATTCTTGATTTATTTGCTTATTTCTTGATTTTTTGCTCACACCCATCGTAGCCGACACCGACCGCGGAATTTCTGCGACACTAGCTCTTTAACGCTGTGGCGTTAAAAAGCAATGGGGTATTTTACTTGCTGCGTCAAAGTGGGGCAAGCCGCCATGCTTGAACAAGCTTTCATCATCACCTGCGTCCCAAAACAACGTTTTGAAATAAAACTACACGACCCATTTTACGCTGTTTGCGAAGGAAAGAAAAGATATTGTAGCAATAGTTACAGAATCAACCGTATCATACTGAAAAAGCCCACATGTATGAGCATGTTAGAGGTGGGCTGATAATGAATATCGGTTATATAACGTGAAATATTGCGTCTTCCTAGACACATATCTCAATAGTTTGAGAAATACTGGAAACTCTCATATACTATAGTAAAGCACTCGATACCTCCGAAAACTAAATACTCAAAAATAATGTACTACCAAGGCACAATTTCTCGTGACGTTCTACGAGACATTAGAATGGCTGCACTTTCTGAAAGATTAAAAAAATAAACACTGAGAGATTGTGATGTTTTCAGCTGATAGTGTGTAAGAACTCGTTTCGCATAACTTAAGGAGGCAGCGTCACGGTCGGCACCATTGGTTCTGAGTGCAAAATCCCCGCCTTGTGCGGGCTTGAAGAGTCGCGAAAGAGGCAAATAAAAGAAATAATAAATATCTAGGGTTCAAGGGAGATTCAAACCCATGCCGTCTACGTGACAAGCAGGTGTTCTGCCATATAGCCACGTTATTGTGTGAAACTGCTTCCTGAGAAAAGCCCTACATTCGTGTAATGTAGTAGAACGAGACACTGGACACTTCATATATTACCGCATGAAATGTTGCGAGGTAAAAGTATATAAAAACACCAGGCGTCTAAACGTGTCAATTGCGCAACGGAAGAGTGTATTGAAAGCCCACCCATTACAAGGCGCTGAGACATATTTAATAAACATCAAGCGTGAAAGCATCAAACAAAGTAAGCAGTTGCAAAGGTTCGCATGTTGCCTTACGGAGGCGTAGTTTACCCTTTGGTGGTTGTTAAAAGTAAAGTTTGAGGACCCTTTGTATATTTCAAAGCGTACGGACATTTGGCTGGTTAAGTTGTGGCACTGAAACAGCTTTGGTGGTGCGACTGTTTATATGCGCCGCTGTGCGAACACGTGTTTGCTGAGAGATTTTGTGGGCGAGAGCCCACAGTTGACACCGTTCCCGAGCACGGATGGACAGACACGTGTGTGAGATATCAAAGGCTTTTGCCTTAAAATTATGGTGCTTGCAGTAGGAATTCTGGGATACCTTAAAACGGCTAATGCTACGCGCACCGAAACTTGTTTATTTGCTGGACGGTTGAGGCATGCGCAGAGAACCGAAGCGCATTTCGCTCTTGAAGGCCAAGCTGAAGCGTCCTCCAAGTTTTTTATTGAGCAGCGAGCGTTCGTGAAGGCATCACGCCTTATACTAAATAGCTTTTTCTGAAATCGAGCCACTTGTATAAGATTTAGCTCGTTCATTCCGTAGGAAGTATCGCGCACTGCACATCATGAACGACTCGGTCTGTTTTTCTACAACGTTGCATGTGCGCCGCATTAAATAACCTTTATTTTGAACAAAAATTCATGCATGTTTCAGTTAGTTGGTTAGGCTAGCGATGTTTTATTGAGAGGAAAATGTGAAAGTGTTTTTCACTCAGCTGTTTTGTTTAGTGAGTTAAATTTGTGCTGGACAAAATACAATTTTGTTGAATCGAAATTCAGACCAAGAATGGAAGCCCCAAAAAAATAATTGAAAACAACAAATTCAGTAGCGTACTTGGAGTTCTCTCAACAATGCAGTGTACATCCTAAATACAGGCTAGAAGTCGGTTTACCTGTGCCGACTGCACGTGTCGAGTTGTTGCGGAAAGTAAATGTCAATAGGCGGATTTCAAAAGAATTCTTCCTTTTAAATTGGAGACTACAGGTGGCTAAATGGTTCACAGCTCTTGCATATCAACGATGATCATGGAGGGCCCTTCGCTAAATGAACACTGCGCCTGCCAATGAACGTCAGGTATGAAGGGATAGCAGTAGGTGTCGTCATCACGCATGAAAGGCCTAGAAAACTATGATGAACTCTTGAAGGAAGAAACGTCAGAGCGTAGCTCAGGCCTTGCCCAACCAGTGGCTCTCGGCATACAGGCTTTTGAAAGACTACCCCATTTAGACCGATATAGGAAAGGCACCGCTACATAACTGGCTTCAATGGCTCGACGCCTCCGGTAGAAGTTCTCTGCAAATATCGACTCCAATATCTGTGTCCGCGCTTACTTCTAACTCCTTTTTCGAGAAAACGGGAGGATCAAAAGGGTGTAGGATTTCTGATAAACATGAAGCTTTTGTGCGGGAACAGGGATATTGAAGTACCCGCACCGGGAGAACGGGTCGAAGCGACAATGTTTGCTAAGTGTGTAATCAATATCGATTGAAAGACTCTCCTATTTACTAAACTGGCGAAAAGCGTGATATAAACGAGTGGAAAGGTTCTTTATAACGGGTTTACACTTTTTGATTGAATAGCAGTGTCGCAGCTTTTAAGGGCGTTACACGTGTTCGGCAGCATTAAAGTATGTCAAAATCATGCTGAAACATTATGGGTACTCTCAGTAAAACGTTGGAAGTGAGTAAGAACACTAGTTATCGAGAGGTGGAGAGAGAAGAGTGGCTGTTTTACGTGTATCTTGTGAGGTCTAGGTAGCCGTTTTGCCAAGAGTTCCTGCTTTATCTGAATATTTTCTCAATTATTTAATTGTTTGTTTCATCACTGCCTTCAAGCGCTCTGTCACACTTTATCAGATAAAAAAAATTGTGAATATCGTGAAAATAAAAAAACGGAAAGTAGTTTGCTTTTGTGATCACACGCTCACGCATTCGCTCGTACACACGCTCACACACACGCTCGTACATGCACTCACACACACACGCTCGAACACACATACATACACACTCACACACCCACGCTAACACACGCATGTCCACGACAAACGCTCACACACAGTCACAAATATGTGCACGCAAACACACACGCTCACAGACTCAAATATATACACTCACAAACATGCGCCCACACACGCATAAACACGAACACACTTCAGTCAAGTACTTGGCTTCGAACGCTGCGTCTTCAGTTTAACATTTGAGAATGAAACCAGGCTGCCTCTATAAAATTTTAAAAATAATAAAAAAACACTTATTGTTGGGCTAGTTGGTGATACATTATGGGCAGTACCAGCGCATAAACTCACGGGACGAAGAGAAGAGACACAAACAAGCACTGACTCTCAACTGAAGAATTTATTGAAAAATACAAGTTATCTGAACATATAAGATAAAAACGCACAGAACATGCGCAGAGGGCCAGCGAAGGATGGTGTTGACGTCATTAATAGTTTTGCGCTACACGTAACTACGCAGATGTCGCATATTCCATTCAAACAAGCATGCTACTGATTAAGATTTCATCTTTTTCATGTAAAGAAATTGATGTCTTACTAGCGCAGGACTCCCCTTCTTTTTTGATATACGATGCTTCCGCTAGTTATATTGTGATCTGATCGCTATGTTTGAAGAGCACTGTTGTTTCATTGAACAATGGCCTGATTTTAGCTTTTTGGATGAAGAGAAAGATTGATGTGATTAAGATATAACGAGTTCGATCCCCTGACTTCTGAAACACGAGCTCTTGTGTTTTTTTATGCTTGGACCGAAATTTTTGCAGTCACTGATTTCAATTTTCGGAATCACTTATTATTATAAATAAACAGTGAGGATAACGTGTCCTATGCTGAAAGCAGTCTGTCAGAGTGAATCGTTCCCGAAAAAAGACCTGTTCAGTAGTCGACTGAAAACATCTTTTGCTAGGGTGGCTTCACAGCAATGTCTATATGCTTTGTTTCTTGGTTGTCTGAACAGAACTACTTCATTTACAAAAAAAACATGAATATCTGCAAGTAACGCTTCGATCGAAGTCCAGAAATTCATCATGGACAGTTATTCACTGCCTGTTTCGCATCAAACAGATTTTCACAATGAACAACACCTGATGATTATCACAATTTCTTCCCTAAAAACTTCAAGTATTCGCATGGCTTTGTAGCAAGACAACTGCTTGCTATGCAGAAGGTTCAATTTCAATTCATAGCCGTGATAACTATTGTTTGCTCTCCTTATTTTTCTCT
This sequence comes from Rhipicephalus microplus, assembly GCF_043290135.1. Lineage (NCBI taxonomy): Eukaryota > Metazoa > Arthropoda > Arachnida > Ixodida > Ixodidae > Rhipicephalus > Rhipicephalus microplus. Next base: position 8,736,052 of record NW_027464588.1, read on the forward strand.
CAGAGAAGGCCTATTTTTTTGTTGAGAACTCACCAGACTACACTTAGATTTTAATTTGTGTGAAGCGAGTCTTTCTTAATTATTACCTAGTAAAAATCCGATTGCACCTTCTGTAAAGCTCGAGAGTAACTGCTAATTCTGTTCTAAATATTGAAGGCCACTAACTTGGGCTGCCTAATGTTCAACTTGTGGCCTTCTTTTTTTTTGCAACATTCGCCAACGGTGCCGTTTGCGAATGTTGCGAAATTGTACGCGTTTTCTTTCACAAAAGCATTCTATTGCTTCAAAGATCTGCTTTCATGAGTTGGATAATAAATTGATGACAAGAAAAAAAAGGTATAAAGGCAGGCACAGACTGTTAATCGTTTTTCCTGGCAGTTTCCCACGAAATCAAGTTAATGGTTTTACCGAACACTCCCTGTGCCAGCCCGCGAATTGTACAAAGCACATTGGGCACGGCACGCAAGGTATGATTCTTGGAAGATTACGTTCATGTGCGTCTAATCTATGCCCGCTACAAAAATATTAAGGGCGTGGAAGGCAGTGTTCATACGAATGCAGTACTTCAAAAGTGTTGGGAAAGTTACCTTACGGCACAAAATTTAGTGTTTTACAATCATTAGTCCGCTGATGCTACCGAGAGATAATAAATTTTTGAACAAGGATGTATTATGTGCGAGGGTTGTTTTAGGCTGATTAAAAAATTTAGGTGGCAGCAGCAAACCACATGCACCTGTCACTCACACAATGACAGAATAAAAAGAAGTCCGCCATTCTTTGTGCAGTTGCCAAGGATGACTCGAATGCGAGAGATACTTTCTTTTTTTATTTTAGGTAGATTGCAATGGTCTCATCGCCTCCCCTAAAGAATTCTGCACCTAACACGGTTTCAGACTACTTGAATTCACCAAAAACTAAGGTCAAGTGAGGACGTCAACATCAGTTTTCCCTCTAAGTAACGTCATAATGACGCAACGAACAAAGCGTGGGGTCTGCTGCATGGCTGCCCCACTGTTGAGAATCTCATTTTCTTTAAACAAAATTATGTCCGAAGGTCGACGAAAACGCCCACTGGCAAGAAGGGAAAGCTGGCACAAGTTTTTATCGGTAATAAACTCCTATGCAGATGTGGCTAAGGCCTGACACAAGGTAAATAGGATGCAAGGGGAAACAGCACACTCTCTCCCTCTAGTAAACACTGATGTCAACAACCTGGAAGATCAAGCAAACTTTCCGGGTGCACATATTTACCAGTGTCAATCTCTCAGCACTACTCTAACACGTTCAAAAATATCAGACAGCTATAGAAAGTCAAAAACTAGAAACAAAATGCGCCAAGAATAAGGCGAATTCAACGATGCAGTCAACAAAGCTTAACTGCTGCAATAAATCTACACTAGGCTCTGACTATGTTGTGTACCAAATGCTAAAGAACTTACCTGACGACACACAGAACACCCTCCCCTACCTGTGTAGAGCTGTATGGACTTCCGCTGAGATCCCGTCTATGTGAACAAAGGTCATTGTAATCGAAATATCGTTGATATCGCACAGTATCGGGTCTCCCCAATTTCGTCAAAATGCGATCGCCATGGCCGGGATCGAGCACTCGACCTTCGGGTCATTCACCCAGCGCCCTACGCACTGTTTCACGAAGGCGGACTAGGTCGTTTTTTGTTATTCTATGGAAAGCCATATAGTAACACATCCATAAGGCACTGTCAGCTTCTGTTGCGGCTGATGACAATCAAGAATTGCGATTGAGCCGTTTGTAACGGGTTGGAGGCATTGGGCTGCCGACTCGAATTGGGATTCGCACTGTGTGACTCCTGCATGCTACACTATTTTACTACCACGTTATCAAATGAATTCAAACGTGATTCTTTGCCTGAAATTAGGACTCTACGGGGTATTTTAAACACGACACCTGTATAGGCACCATGCCTACAAATTCATGGCTGAGGTGATGCTTTGACCGACATAATGGCTGTATGATAACAAAAAAAGGTTTGCCGTAACTGCACGGCCCCTTTGAAGCTATGCGGAAGTATGCTCAGAACACGTAACATTGTTGTTTATTGAAATGAGTGAGCGTAAGCGCTCGTGACAGATTTAAGGTGGAAGATAAGCATAACGGAAGAACATTTCACACAACACGCTGAATTTTCTGGTTTTCCCTCCACTCAGCGTTTCCGCTGTTAAGTTTTCTCGCTGCGTTTTCCGCTTTGCAAGGATTGCTGCTTCCGCCATAGCGTTTAAAGATTCATTACCATCAGCCTCAAGCTCTCGGGCTGCTGGCACTGCGCTTTAAGTTTTGTAGCACTACAGTGTACTTTTTTTCTGCCCCTGGCATAGACTTCGTAGCAAGAATATATATATTTTTTCTTAATGAACAACAACGCTTGGCGGTAGGTGAGTTTCTGTTGGGGCTCTCGTTTGAAATCTAAAGTCACGTAAAGAATTTCCGTTTCATAGAGTACTTAGCGACCAAAACGTTGGGAACGACATGAACGTAAAGGCAATCTTCTCATCAGGCTGCATATAGCTGCTAATGAACAACCTGCAGCACTACTTAGAAATCAGTTCCTAAAAATAAACTCGGCATTCTAATTATTGGAGCAGTTTGGAAACAAAATCTTGGAAAAATACTTTGGTCGAGGAAGTTATTTCCTGTTGTATACTGCACAATTGTAGGTACTTTGAACTTCCCTTTTAAGCTCTATTTCTCGATTCCGGCAAAACTATTTGCATAATATCGCGAGTTCTTCAACATTGAGCCATTTTTAACAAAAAAACTCATTATGCAATCACTCCATTTACATTATGGGACCTACCGGAGCTTCTTTCACTGCCTCCATTTTGGGGGCGAAGCGCCCTAAGCCGTGGGTCGTGCGTCCGCGATGTATGTAGCAGTAGTAGCAGTCATTGTCGTAGAAGCAGTAGGTACTACCTCCACTGCCGAGCTAAAAAAAGTGGCAGCACGCACCCTTTTGAATTGAGGAGGTAACCCATGCATACTAATCATCAATAGACGGATGGTTGTTTCTGATGAAACAACTTACAGCGACGAGTATTGATGACTTAATCTCCAATAAAATTTGCCTTGAATTTGATGCCTATTAAAAAAGAAGTGTAGGAGAAGGACGCGCATTGAGCACCATCTGGCCAGAAAAGGTTGACACGTTAAACTTGCTGGGTGTAACCATCTTGCTTTTAGCAAGGTTTAGCGAGGGTTGGGCCGCATCGCCATGGATTAGCGGCAGTGAAAGGTGGGAAGTAGACATTGATTGATTGATTGATTTGTGGGGTTTAACGTCCCAAAACCACCATATGAATATGACAGACGCCGTAGTGGGGGAGCTAGACACGAAGAGCAAGCCGTAAGACAGTGCGCGTGTGCCACTCCTCTAATCCGGCCGTGCCACCTTTCGTTTAGTCCTTATATTGTCCGCTGAATGGCGGTACGCCTCTATGATGAATATATGATGAAAAGATACGAGATGGCGGTACTTGGAGTGTTCACTAGATGGACGGACGGATGGACAGACGCACGGACGGACAGACAGACGCACAGACAGGCACACGGATGAATGGACGGACGGATGAACGCACAGACTAATGCAGGGACGGACGCATGAACACACAGATAGATGGAAGCACGGACGTACTTACGGGTGCTTCGCCCCACGCTTTATGCACTCCGTAGATATGCTTTTGTTGTTTGTTGAGGTAGAATGCTCGCGATGTCAAACTGGGCGCTGTCCTTTGAACGCATCATGAATTGTATGCGTGCTGTATTCCTATAACTCCCTAAAAACTAAGACAGAAAGAAAATATCTGTAGCATTAGTCCAAACAAATGGCGCTCCACGGCTTTTATCTCAGCGGGAAATGATTTCCGCATAGCGGGCGACCGTATATAGGCAGTATAGGTATGGATGCTGTGCTCAACGAGCCTCCCCACGCCCGATCATTTACAGCCCAGATGCATTACACACTAAACGACAATGACCTGAAATAACCTCAAAAACTGGGTAAACTATTTGTCCTATTGCGCACTACCTTTCCTGGTTTTTTTATACCACCTACTATCGAGGTATAAATTTAGTCTCGTGCTAACTGAGTTCTTGAACCTAGGGAGAGTAGTAATTATTTACCCCAGTGAGGTTTTGAGTGAGTATAAAGAGAGTAAATTTTTACTGCCTTTACAAGGTTTTTGAGGTGATTTCTGGGAGTTATTTCCGGTGGTAAAAAATAAAAATTGACGGGTGCATTCGCCCAGAGTCGACAAATTTATGAAATAGCAGACTTGATTAAATTTATTAAATGGCAGAATTGGTGACACATAGATTCACATACAGACAAACACGCACACAAAACAAATGCAGAATACTACACCACTCGAACAGACTGCACGCGTTGCTCGACTACACATCGACAATCCGGTATATATAGGCACGACATTTTGACTGGCCGTGTAGTACCGGTAGGAGAGCTCTTTTTTTGCATCTATTAACAACAACGGTTGAAGGTGCAAGCTTAAACTTGAGGTGGGCTGCAGAGCTCTAAATGTCACACCAACCTTTTATTGTAAATCTACCCGATCTCACCTTTTTCATTATCCAATAATTACTTGGCACACCAGGCTCATGGCCCCACGCGTGTTAGCACTGCTGATGCACAAGTCCATAAAATTTACTTAAGTACGCACAAACCATAGCAGCTCAATGATTTTCATTGAGCGACGGTGCACAAACACAGTAGCAGCACGTTTCATCACAACGGGCGTAGAAGAGCGGTCCACGCCTGCATACAAGCTGCTTACCAACGGCGTGCTAGGCCTTTTTGAGAAGCACGGCTATCCGATGAAACACAGCTGGCGATCACAGAACGCATATCCTGTGCGAATTTCATCGTCATTTCAGACACAAGTGAACATGTGACCGCTATCTTAAGGGGACGTGGCGGTGTATGCATACTTCCAACGAAAGACCACCGTCCGGGTTTTCTTCATGCTCACCGGCAGCCACTTGTTGCTTCCGTCCACCTCTTATCGGCTTCTTGCTACATTATTGAGAACAGTTAGTGCATGAGGCGGGCAATTCGGGCAGCTCTTTACTCATGCAGACATCGCCTACTGTGGAACAAAACATATGCGATGCTTCTTTCACCTGCCCCGGATACACACTCCCACTGGTCACTGGCGGCCGCGGCTCAGTGCCGACGACAGAGTGAAGCATGTTGCTTATTTCTTTTCCAGTAGGCAACCATGGACAATGACACCAGATTGATTTTGTTACCACTGGCAGATCTTCGCGATTTGGCTCGGAAGTGACATATCCGCGACGTGCAGGTTCGGAGGCACTCGGAAGCGCATGGTTGCTCGATGATGTAGGAAACACGTGAGATTCATAAGGCCAACCAGACACACAGATACCGAGCTTCTTGCACCGTCTGTCTTCAAGGCCACCGCCAAGCAAAAGCCAAGAATTTGCGAAAGTATGCATGACAACTTTGCACAGCAGGTTTTCTTTCTTCTTTTTTTCTTTTTTGAGAGCCCCCCCCCGTCTTTTTTTTCGTTTCACAGAATGCTGTTCTCGCTTGTTGTGCTTATGCTGCCCCCAGTTCCAGTAAAAGTGCGTTGACTCGAGGTCAGTCTTGAGGCACGGCAATGCCAAAAAACACACAAAAAAAACATCTGTGGTCCTCGCGTATCTTCAGGATTCACTGAGAGCGTCAAAAGGTGGGTATGGGGCAAAAGCCGCAGAAGCAGCTGCACCTTGCAGTCACGTGGTAATAAACTCTGAAACACAGGTTAAAAATCGCGCGATAGAAAACTCTCTATGTGGTAAAACTAGATTTTGACATCCTTTTACTACTTGCCTGAGAGGTGGTGGTAAAACCATGTCATGTACCATCTTTTACTCACACACGAGGTAGTAATTTTAAACGCGAGAGAGTTTTCAGAGGTCATGAGCCGCAAAAACACTAAACTCAGATAGTTTTTGCTTACAGTGTAGGGCTAATGAGTCAGAAGCAGTGCCCAGTAATCACCTCCACTCTGCAATGATTTTCATGGTGGCTGGTCGAAGCTCCTGTGTAAGGAGAAATCAGTAGAGAAATTTATGACACGACGATTAGAGGTTATAGATTCGTTGAGGCTCATCTACAGTTACATGCAGTACTTACAATGCATAAACGCAGTTGGGTATCTTGAACGCTGGCATTTCATTCATTTCAAATGTTGTCACGCAAAACGCCTTCTTTACCAAAGCTGTGCCTAATGCGTGCTTGAAAGTTTTCGCTAATTTAATACATATTGTATATACTTTTCGGTAATTTGCCATATATCGTATATTTGTTTACACAATGCTAATATTCTTTAGAAGGGGCACATTGTACACGGCTTTTACAGTACACTAATCTGTAGTCATTTCTACATGAAAAGATGCTGCCACTTAAAGATAGAAGCAAATAAACTAAGGTGTAAATAAGACCTTGCTGTTTATTCAGGCCCAGGATCAAAAGCATATGATGCTACTTATGTTCAATTACCGACGTATTCTTTGAACTGTTCTGAAGCAGCTGGCGAAATGAGTTTCATATGCTAGCTAAAGAAAAAATATTTCTGAATGAATGTGTTAAATCACCAGGTCAGCAACAAGATTTCGTAAAAATCTTTGTAACGCCAGTTGAGAATGTTGCATATGATTTATTATGAATGATGCGCGCATTCGTCGCAAGTACCACGTAAGTGCCTACCAAATTAATTTTTCTAAGTAAACGGAAAGACCACTTCCAATTGTTCCGTTTTTAACGAGTAAATCTTGATCGCATACATTTTTTGCTGAAGTTTTAGTGAAGCAAGTACCCTAATGTTTGCTGAAATTAGTAAAGCAAACACAGAGAAAAACAGACGTCATTATAGCAAAAAATAAACAAATGAAAATGATACCTAGGTGAGTGCTAGTGTGGCTCACAATTGTGAAACAAAAGTAGCCCACTGTTGTTGTTGTTGTTGTTCTCCTATAGTTTGTGGCGCATACCCACTGTGGGGGATTGGCCAAAAATCGAGTGGTTAAAATTTACTGTTCAGATTTGGAATGATTGAGGTTTAACAGAAAGATTACCGATAGCCTAAGAAAGTGTGGTGCTTAATGTAATGCATACAAATATTTACATGAACGGAAATGCGGCCACGTGTTCGCGCAAACGTGCGGTTTGATATGTTCGTTTTTGTGTGTTGTTTAAAATTGCCAAAGCTCAACTTCCTTAGTCACAATATGGTTTTTATGGCATGCTTACAAACTTTTGTTTATTATGCATTTACCTGCACAGAGTGATTGAACTATACTTGTTGTTACAGTGATTTGCGGCAGGAACAGCCACTACTGGTCCAGCCATCATCACCACCTGGCTCCATGTTACTGCTCCAAGTCAGCGCCGATGTAATCTCAGAGTCAAGTGCAACGCGGCAATTATAAGCACGAATCTTAATCCTCGTATGATTCTGCAACATCTCAGCGTGAGTGCAAAACATTTGGTGTAGTTATTATCGATGCCTTGGCCGTATGAACGGTGTAGTGGAACACATGCAGGGATTTTTCGGCATTTATAACAAGCCTCCATATTTGACGATAAACCAGCGAGGAGTGTTTTCGTAAACAGTGTTTGCACATTTCAAAAAAAAATAATTAGAGCGCAGATACACGACACTTTCACACACGAATGCAACCAGACACCCACATACCCAACCACCACACACCTAAAGCACTAGTGTGTTGTGTAAATAAATAGATTAGAAATGCTCCTGTTTTTTTACAATACTTTCTGATGTCCTCCCCAGAATCAGATTTTACTGATCCTTGTCGTGTTTCCTAGAGACGTCTATAGCGGTGGAACACGACGACGATTTCCGTGGCAAGTATTGAAGCATAATGTCGTAGCGCACTGCTGAAAAATTGCTCATGGCGTTGTCTAAAACGTTGAGACAGCGTATAGTCATCTCGACTGCAACGTAAAGCTTGCTCAACTCCTTCATATCTGATGAAGAATTTACCGGCTGCAGTTCACGAAGTGCTTAGAAGTGCTGCCGTACAATACTGCTCTTGTTCCAGAGCCTCTGCTTCAGCAACCAGGCGGCATTTTCATAAGAGGCTTGCGTCTTTGGTGACCCGGCAATCACAACTATGGCTTCATCTACCAGGTAGTTGCAGAAGTAACAAAATTTTTCCGTCTTGCTCAGCAATGTGTTGGTATGGCAGCTCCATTGAACTGCTTCCAGAAAGATATCCACTTACATGCGCCCCCGCGACATGGCTCGATAGACAGCTTTGGGAGACGAGGTCCAAACCTCTGGGACGCTTCTGTCCTTGGGGCAGGAGACATATTGATCGCCATCCAAGTAGAGGTTCACCGCGCATTCTATAAGCTGAGCTCTTCAATACGACACCACTGGCACGTCAGAACCTGAAGTAACTGGTCGTCATTGTGCCCCGCAGATTCGTACTCTCTCTCAAGTTTGTCCACCAGAATCACGTTCTCGATTGCGGAATTGATCTTCCAAAAGCTCGTCACAGCTTGCGACGAGGTTGTCTATGACCTTGCTGAATTCCATTCGGTCGTTGCATTCATACCCCGAGAGCGTTGTCGCCTCACCCGTGACTCTCGTACCTGCATTTGTCCTGCAGTGCGTTTAGCTCTCAGGCGGTTCTTGTATTGTAATGATCACGGCTTACTTGCTAGTAAGGTTGCCGGTTCCGCTCGTTGCTTCCATGGCTTCGACACCATTTGTCGTGGAACGACGGCGTGCGACGCAACAGCGAAATTACAAAAAAAAATGTCTTTAATGGTTACAGTAGAACGCAGAACGGTACATGATGATGACAGTGGTTCACGCACCTAATGGCGCCTGCAAGGGAGACAGCAGCCCACGATCGATTCTTCATCGTCGTTTGCTGACTACCGACATAGCGATATTCTGTTCCTAGTGTGTCCTTCAACCACCCATTGTACGAAATCTTTTAGAACACTTTATGCGCCCACTACGTGGCCTGAAGGGTGCAGTAGTGTGTGCTGGCTTTTTATAGAGGACAACTGGTTTTGAACTATGACATCAGGATAATTCCATGTTCTGACACCTGATGGCAATGTACGCTTGTCCCACGCACTATTACGAAAGTATTACTTGTTATATTGTGACACATGTACGTACACAGGGCGCGTACACTGGTAAGGAATAATAGTTATTTGCTCTTCATTTACAAGCAGAGGAACTTACTTTCACTGTATTCACAAGCAGAGGCGGGACGCATATGCGGCAAAAACTAAATTTACTGCGAAAAAGTCAACGTTGTCTTCTAGCGCTTCACATTGTTGCGGCTTGTGATGTTATCGATCTGTGTTCGTAACATGCTGCGTGAAATTCGTGTAGGAAAAAAAGCTGCAAAACATAGGTGAAATTGTGCATTGTGCCGGTCGTGAAAATAAAGGATGATAAATGAGAGTAATGCCATCAACGTGGCCCTGCGTAAACAGGAATTACGCTCAGCTTTCGCAAGTGCCATATGCGGCATAATCACTCGCAGCACTCGCGCTTATGAACGTCCTATAAGAGCCCAACCTGAGAGAATATGCAAGATACGAAAGATTGATTAAATGGAAGCCGGCAGCTGAGGTTTTGACCCCGGTGAGGATAAATCCGTCCTGATATACTATGGCTCGACCATCCTCGGAAGTCACGTCTGAAGAGTTTGATGCTTTATACAGGGCCGCTCTAGAATTTCTTTGATTGAAACTATCATCGCAGGGAAGGTTGCCTGAACTTATGAGACAAATAGCAAAGCGGTTGCGTTAATGTAAACGAATAATCACAAGTGACATCAGAGGTTTTTAGTTTCGTAACATTTTCATTACCTTGATGATGCAGACCATGGTGGAGATGACATGAATTTATTAGTGAACTTGTTCATTGACCAGAGGTATACGGTGGAAGTTGCGCACCGTCCTGAATAAAACGTCACTAATCTTATAAGATCGCAGAAAAAAAGTAATTTTGCTTGCTACTCTTTCAGTATTGGCTACATTTGTTGACAAGAGTGCATCCTATATAATGCGTTTCATAGCGCTTGTGCTCAGAGAAAGGACAAAAGAAGAATATCGGCTTTTGTCCGGAGAAGCAAGGTGAGGCCAAGATGGCGTTAGACTGTATCTTTGGCATCATCTGTCGAAGGCTAAAGAAAAGTACTGTTCTGGGAAGATTGCGTCGATTTTAGAGAGAAGGGATCAACGCGAACAGCAGCTTTTCACAAGTAAGCACCGGCAAGTTTCTATTTTAATGTAATTGCATGGGCAACCCATTTGTGCAAATATATTTTGATGTCGACCACATACCTGTTAGCGTGCGCACTACGAAAATTCCATGCTTTCGATAACAAGAGAAATATTGATTATCATTTTACTGTGTCTTTGACCTGTTAGCCTACCTCACGCAACAGAACTTGCGATGAAACTTCTATTATTTATTTGGAGAGTACTGGTCAGCTTGACAAAGTTGATTTGCACCTTGAATGCACCAAATGCGAGACTTCATCAGGGCGCGTGCTGTCTGCAAGCCAAAAAACTCAGTTTATTCTGTTATTTCTATTTTCATTTTTTTTTATTTTTTCTGCCTCTTCCTGTCTCGGCACAGTAGCACGACAGTGATGTGTAAACGCCGGGTAAGTTATCTGCCTTTCTATAAAAATTGAGAGATTTAACGTATAGTGGGAATGAAATATATACGAAGCACGAATAACGAAGGTCTATATATCACTTTAAAATCCACACAACGTTATGAGGTGGGCGGACGTAGTACACAGTAAACACAAGTAGATTTGCTATGCACGCTAACATATATCGACAATATGCAGGTATGTTATTTATAGTAGCGTAACGACAGCACCAATGACATTTTGAATACCAGCACTAGCATTGATAGGCGTATAAACTATGCCGTACATGACTTCCATGTCATAATTATTATGTCCCGAACACAAATCCGCCTGACATTACTCCATAATACGTAATACATTATGCAAGAGAGAGAGATAAATAGAGGGGAAAGGCAGAGAGGTTAACCAAGCTTGGCTCGGTTGGCTACCCTACACTTGGAGTGGGGGAAAAGGAGCATAATAAAACGGAAAGAGATAGAAAAGAAGAAGAGTAAGAAAGAGAAGCATGAATAGTCAGCTCGAGACTACACAGCACGGTCTCGCACAGTTTTTTCACAAGCGGTCGGGAAGTCTGGTGGTCCTTAAAAAGTACAAGAGGGCTTTCGCGGCTTTGCGCGTATGGGAAGCCGTCGGCCAAGGTCCCAGGATCTTCTCTTCTGTAAGCGGCCGTGAATCCAGCTGACAGAGCTTGGCTTCCATAATACGTCGTTCGGTCTGGTATGCTGGACAATGACATAGAATGTGCTCAAGCGTTTCCTCGCAGGCGCAGATACTTCATGCCGAAGTGCTCGCCATTCCAAGGAGACGAGAGTACGATTTCGTAAATGCCACGCCCAACCTCATGTGGCACAGTGAAGTTCAGCGCATTGTGGGAGACCGGATGGCAAACGAAGTTGCAAGTTCGGGTCGATCGAATACAGGAGCGTGTTGGAGAAACCCTGTGTATTCTATTGTAGGAGAGATATACGGCGAGCAAGTGATTGTAGTAGCCTTGCAGCGTAAGTTCTCAAGAGTGGTATGGGCGTGCGCTGGTCTTGGTCATGAGCCGATCGAGCAGCTTCATCCGCGCGGTCATTGCCGACGATTCCGCAATGACTCGGCAACCACTGAAATACAATATCGTGACCTTCCTTGAGCGCTTCGTGGTAGTCGTGCCTTATCTGATATACTGATTGTTCGTGTAACCCGTGCTGCATAACAAACCGTAGTGACTGTAAGGCTGACCTGGAGTCGCAAAAAATGGCCCATTAGTTAGGTTGCTGCCAAAGAATGTACTTTACTGCACCTCGAAGTGCTGCGAGCTCTGCTACTGTGGACGTCGGTACAGCCTTCCTGTCCTGTCCAACACGTGCATGAATAACATCCGTACACTGCAAAGCGTACAAGCCCAATTACTTCGGATATGCCTTGGCCTACCAAGATGCTCATCGACAGTGTCAACTATTGCTATTGCACAAGAACAACCGGTCACAACGCATATCATTGTCGAGACGCTGAGAGCGCACATTTGGCATTTATCACGGCTACCGTCACATCATTTAGCGTGTTTGACAGCTCGGGGGCCGCATTCTTCGTACTGCGGTATTGTGACAAAACATCAGGACATACTACCACCTGGCTTCAAACTTGCGATGCCTCCAGCTGCTGCGCTATGGAGTCTTCGTCAACCTGACGTGCGCTTATCAGTTCCTGGAATCGTTAAGAAGGCACGCATGTCAACGTTAGCCATGAAGCAATTGACTTTGCGTCTGTTGGACGAAAGGTACTTCTACCGCATCCATGTTTACACCGATGGCTCCACTAATTCCAACAGCTCTACAGGAGCAGTGGTTGTTCCATCTGAAGATGTGTTGCTTCAGTACAAGTGTTCTCACATTATGCAAAATTTTTTATATGTGAAGCTAGTGAAACGGCCATGACCACGCTATGATCTCAGCATTTAGTCATGCTTACATGACGCGAAATTTATGATTATAATACTCGGACGTGCCATTTGCCTTCGTCGTCAATCACGTTACGTAATACCAAATTTGGTATATAATAAGCTAGTGAAACGGACGTGAGCGCGCTATGAGCGTAGCATGTAGTCATGTTTTACATCACACGCATATCATGTTATCATGTTATGACGTGTAACTGACCTTCGTCGTCCATTCACCTCATTTAATACCAAATTTAGTATTTGTCAGGCTAGCAAAACAGCCGCGAGATCATCATGACCGTATCATGCGGTGATGTTTTACATGACATGCATGTCATGATTGTCATGTCTGGACGTGTCATTTACCTTCGTTGTCTATTCACGTCACGTAATATTAAATTTGGTATATCTGAAGCTAGCAGAATGGTTGCGAACCCATCATGAGCGTGGCATGTAGTCATGTGTTACATGACACGAATATCATGTATATAATGTTTGCACCAGTCATATACCTTCGTCATCCATTCACGTCATGTATTACCAATTTTGATGTAGGTGAAGTTTGCAGGACGGCCGCGAAACCATCATGATCGTGTTATGTCGTCATATCTTCACATGACAAGGATATCATGATTATCTTGTTTGCATCAGTCATATATTATCGTCATTCATTCACGTCCCATAATACTAAATTTGGTATCAGTGAAGCTAGCGAAACGACCACGAGCACACCGTGAGCACGGCGTGTAGTCATAACTTTCATGACATGCATGTCATGACTTACACGTTGCGGCCTGGCACTTATCTTCGCCTTGCCGTCATGTCGTACCTTACCAGTTTTGCAATATATCATGTCAATGAAACCGACGCAAGAGCAGCAAGATCATGAAATGTTAGCTATGACATTTATGGCATGCATGTCTTCATTTTCATGTTATGACTAGTCAGGCTAAACAGTGGAAGTGCCTTAGACAGGCTTACTGACGTTTCGATAGGGGGATCTGTCTTTCTCAAAGGTGCCGTGTCATCCTTGGCGTGTTTATTTTAAAGGGGTCAGTGGTGACATAAACTTCTGGTGTGGCGCTTGTCCCGGTTGATAATCACTGGCGATTATCAACAGAAACACGCGCCACCACCTGGAGATGACTTCACTACTAACCCCTTCAAAACTAACACGCCAAAGAAGACACGGAGCCTTTGAGAAAGATAGATCCTCCTATCGAAACGTCAGTCAGCCTGTCTGAGGCACTTCCACTGTTCACTCTGATTATTCCTCGACGTTGTTTCCATATGTCGGTTCCCATCTTGATTTTAGATTTTAATGTATCGACTAGTAGCTTATGCTCGTCCTACAGTCATGCTATGCCCAACCAACCTATAGTTAGATAGATAGATAAATAGATAGATAGAAAGATAGATAGATAGATAGATAGATAGATAGATAGATAGATAGATAGATAGATAGATAGATAGATAGATAGATAGATAGATAGATAGATAGATAGATAGATAGATAGATAGATAGATAGATAGATAGATAGATAGGTAGATAGATAGATAGATAGATAGATAGATAGATAGATAGATAGATAGATAGATAGATAGATAGATAGATAGATAGATAGATAGATAGATAGATAGATAGATAGATAGATAGATAGATAGATAGATAGATAGATAGATAGATAGATAGATAGATAGATAGATAGATAGATAGATAGATAGATAGATAGATAGATAGATAGATAGATAGATAGATAGATAGATAGATAGATAGATAGATAGATAGATAACGATCAAGCTGGCCGACGTTCGCTATGAAATGCTTCACGTTTAAGAGTTTTCTCTATTGCTCTCTATAAAAACTGACTGAGTGTCCTGTACAAATGAATACTCAGAAAAGATATATCCTCTCACTAAAATGCAGAAAAACAGCTTCATTTATGAAGGAGAGAGTATGCCAGTTGCAGGCACGTGCACATTTTAATCGAACCGTGTCTGGACCGAGGCATTCAAGCCCTCGAGAAAAAAAGGAATAAAGCTTGGTACTGGAAATGCAAATTACGACAGTAAGAGAACAAAACTTACTACTTCAGAACTCATTTGGACGCAGAAAGTGCTTCTGTCGTAGGCGGGTGACAATCTGGAGCTATTTATTTTACCTTAAGCGCTCCTTTCGCTACTTTTGCAATTATGATTGCGTTCACGGCAGTTTTGTCTGTGGGTTATAGAGGTACGTGGGGCCGCCAATTTTAATTTTCTTAAAACGTCTATGTCGTTGCGCCTTGTCGGTCTGCTAGAATGAATGACTTCTTTTCCATTCCCAACGTGGCCCGGTGAGCCGTGGGGTGGCAGGCGCACCGTAATGTTTCCAGTTAAGACCACTTCTACCATATTGCACTGCGCACTACCACGTTTCTATGGCGGTGCATAAATTGGTCCTTGTAGTATGGTATCTTATCTTTTGAAGAGATATGCGCAGGGCACCTGCATCACAATGGCGTCCTTTTTTTCAATGGAACCAAATTTATATACCAACACTGATCTTAGCATGAAGTACTAACAGTTGTTTAGCTTCCGTGTTTCTGCAGCGCATTCGATAAGACATATAGCGTCTTGTACACTTCGACCGTTCCCTTCATGCCCGTTAGTTTACTGAACGTGTAATGCCAATAAAGGAATCCAATTTTCCATTGTGTCAAATCTGGAACATGTAGCTAATGAACAAAAGAAGGGCAATATATCAAATACTTGTTTCATCCTAAGGCACAACCTAGTCACATATACAGGCAATGAAGCTGAGTGACGCGTCAGTATTAACATTTGTAGTATTTATTCATAGTGCGAAGTGACACAAGAGAAAAAAATAAATTTATCGAAAAAGCGAATTGTTTTTTTATAGTGACCACGTGGCCTGCAACGTTTGCATAACGTGACATATAGTTTACCGATTGAGGTAAAGCGCTTCGCTTTTCTCTCCACTTTATCGGGTATTTTACTACGCCAAGTCTGAGCGTGCAAACCATTATAGCTACCGACATATCACGATTGGCCGTTGTTACATATGCAAGCTAAAAGCACACTGGTTGACATTTTACTCACTGCAGAAGCGGAGCGCTTTCCAATAAATATGGAACTGGCCTGTTCGCTTGACAAGCTGGAAAGTTAGGATAAGGGCATATAAGAGCCTTTTGGTCATAGCGCGGCCTAAAGGTTCTACTGTCTGCTTTCGTCCATTAGGACAAACCAGAGCACTGCGGCGCAATAAATTTTTCATTTCATGTCATCTCAGCTCTGTGAGCTCAGTGGCCTTTCGGCTCTGTATGAGCTGGCTGATGTTGGGGCTTGGCGCAGTGCTTCTCTGTGAGACTGTGGTGCATAAAATGAGTGGAAATATTGGGACAAAAGTGATCGTAGCCGTATGAATACACATGCAGCGGAAAGTGCGTCGTGGCTGTATTTTACGCAGCCGCATGAATGGTGCACTTCAACTTTTATACCACCGAAACACTACCGCTATAAGAAGAGAAGTGAGCCCGGATAAAATATTTTTAGCGAAACCCGTCGTCATTACTTTGTGAGTGCACAAATCAAAGGATGAGGATTAACAAAAAAATGAAATCAAATATGCGTTCGAGTTGGGACGCGATAAAAGTCGATGTTTATATCATTTGCTCTCTACCAGCGGATATACGCCGCATGGGGCCGCCACTAACAAGACTCCTTTGCAAGAGCAAGACACTCTGCAAAATACACATACTCTATTTACAGCGAACAAAGTACAAAAGCGTCTATACTAAAGTACACACGATCTATCTATGGTGAAATAATTATTATTTTTTTATTCTTTGTAAGTCTCACCTGACGATCTCGAATGGCAGACCAGTCTCCTTCATTTCCTGAGTCACTCATAAATCGTTTCTATAACCTTCTCTCTTCTATATTATTTCATACCTACTGCGCGATGTTGGGGCCATCAGGTTGAGGCCTGCAACAACACCGCATAACAAATCATTCCGTCTTGTTTCATTTTAACAACACTATAAAACCCACTTGGGGAACGCCTCATGCACCTAGTTTGTGAATATGCGTACAAATTATAGTTTTCATCATTACGAGTATTTTGAACTGATGGCAAACTTCTGACGAATATCGCGTCATCTCCTAAAACCGAACGTTCGAAACTCGATCGCTGCTTGGTTTTGTCTTTTCTCGATTGCGAGAAATATTACTCTGACTTTACGCTATAGCTTCGCAATAAATGACAAAAAATATCTACATTGTTTTACATTAGGGACAACACGAAAATGATTCCTGTCAATTTGGTTCCTGTCACAAAAACACCACTAAATATTGCTTTGTGGTGCTGCAATGTACACATTTACCTCTTGTGTCGTGAACTGTAACAAACTACGGTGAGCCTAGCTGAATTTCCGATGCATGCTTTAAAGAAAGTCACCAACCATTTGTTCTTGTTTTCTGAAGAATATTACATATTTTTCTATGCAATCGTCGAGAACTTGGCGCATATAAAAATATTTAATATCTCTCTTTTTTTTGAAAAATTACTCTTGTGCCACGAGTTGTAAATGATGACATTTTTTACTGCAGAGATATAAAAAAAGCTAAAAGTCCGATGAATCAGTGTGCTTGAAAATTTGTGGTTTCCCTGGTGATCGCACGATGGGCCATGGCTGCTGGTGAACCGAACAAGGAAGCAAGAATTGCAAGAAGCCATTGGGAGCAATCTCATCCGACCAGACAATATTTATTGAGGGGGAACAGACATAGCTCTTCGAATTCTAGTTCATGCGAATGCGTAGGCAACTGGCTGGTTTCGTGGTGAACCGAACAAGTAAGCAAGAAATGCAAGAAGCCATTGGGAGCAATCTCATCCGACCAGACAATATTTATTGAGGGAGAACAGACATAGCTCTTCGAATTCTAGTTCATGCGAATGCGTAGGCAGCTGGCTCATTTCGATATCGATAACTGTGAGGTCGCACAAGCCCAGCTGCAAAGAATGCGTGTGCTTCATGTTTGTCAATGATTTTGGCGCGTGAAGTTGCCAGAGATAGTACGCTACATTTCCTTACACGCCGAAACTTATTTTCGGAGCTGTAGCATTTAGTGCTTTATAAAGAAAAGTGCCTAATGGAACTTTTACGGCTGCTTATTTATTTATTTATTTAATTTTACATACTGCAAACCGTAAGGGCTATGGCAGCAGTGGGTAACACGCCGGTACAAAACATGGTGTAATAATTTGCGAAGGAAAGCAAAATACAAAGTGGCAATACATGGCATCACATGGTGGCATAATGAAGACATGGTGGCAAGGAAGAGAACACAGTAAACACAGTAAACAGTGAAACGAAAGAAGACAGACTGTCAAAGGGTATTTATGGATAACAAGAATTCATTTAAGGGCAAAGAACGTATGTCACTGGATAAGTTATTCCAAAGTTCAACAGTTCGTGGAAAGAAGCTAAATTTAAACGCGTTAGTACGGGCGTAGAATGGTGTCGTATTCAAAGGATGGTATTGACGTGTTGAAGAAGGTCTGGAACATGCTAAGTAGAGATCTTTTGAAAGTTTGCACGTCGAATAAATAATAGAATGTAATAACTTGAGAGATTCAATGTTCCTTCGCGATGAAAGTAGAGATAGGTTCAAAGATGGTAAAGCTGACGTAGGTGAAAAAGCAGAGTCATAACGCCTGAAGATGAATCTAATTGCATTTTTCTGTACCGATTCTATTTGTTTTACTTCGCACTGGTTGTAGGCGTTCCATAGAGGTAACGTGTATTCGAGCACGGGGCGGATAAGGGTCTTGTACACAGTTTTGTATCGCTAGGGGCCGCAGATAGTGTACGCCGGAGGTAACAAAGTTTTTTTAGCGCTTTAGAAGTAATGTAATTATTATGGTGAGACCAGGACAGGTTAGGAGTGAAAAGCATGCCAAGGTATTTATATTGGTAAACTCTCAGCAAAAACAGTTAATTAAATGAGTAGTTGAAACCTGAAAGAACTAATTTATTAGTAAAGAACATGAACAGTTTTTTTGTAGTTATTGTTCATTTGCCAGGAATATGGCACCAGTTGCAGAAAGATGCAAATGAATCGTTGAGAAGGATGTGATCATTGGGCGAGTGGATTACATGATATAAAACACAATCATCAACGTACAAACAAATCTTACAATGAACAATATCAGGCAACTCATTACCATAAAGCAAAAATAACAAAGGCCTGAGGATTGAGCCCTGCGGAACACCAGAAGTGATTTTGGCCGTGGAAGAAGCAACGGAATCAAAGCACACCAATTGAGAACGGTTCGAAAGAAAGCAAGAAATCCACTGAAGTAATTGTGAGTTATTGAGGATCCTATTTAATTTGTGCAAGAGTTTTGAATGAATAACAGTGTCAAAGGCTTTAGAAAAATCAATAAAGATGGCACCAATCTGATATCCTGCGTCAAGGTTCATAGAAATGTTATGTGAAAAGGCAATAAGTTGCGTCACCGTGCTGAACCCGCGTCGAAACCCATGTTGAAAATTGGACAGAAGGTTATTAGACTCGAGGAAGTTCATGATATGTTTAAAGATTACGTGTTCAAGCATTTTACAAGAGTATGAGGTTAATGAAATTAGTCTTTAATTAGAAAAAGAGTGCTTATCGCCGGATTTGAAAAGAGAAAGAACTTTACCTATTTTCCAGGACGAGGGAACGGTACCGGTGTGGATAGATGTGTTAAAAATAATTTCAAGGTACCGAGCACACCATTGGGAATACCGGAGTAGAAATGCATTGGGAATGCAATCAGGACCACTGCATTTTTTACGTCCAGATTCAACATAAGGTTCAGAATGCCTTCTGCGGTAATGTTAATATTCCCGATGGAGATATTAGAGAGACGATTTCAGAAGGGAGGAACAATGTTATTGTCAACAGAAGATTTGAAACTAAAATAGTAATTGAAGGCATTTGATATATCAGTTGCGTCACATAATGTTTCGCCATCAGAGGTGAATGAAGACGGTAAAGTGGATTTAGGAAGGATAGAACGCCAAAACTTTTTGGGATTACTTTTAAGCAGAGTTTGAAGCTGCACCAGATAATAAAAATCCCTAGCCGAGTTTTGCAGCCACTTCAGGATAGCGTTACAAATTTTGCTCGTTATGAAATGAAGACGAACAATGAGCGACGAAGAAAACATTTATTTCTACAATATCTTTGATAATGTGAGTTTCTGTCAAGCCGTAGTTGAAGACACCGCTGCGATTTGCCTAGCCGTGCATATTATTATAGTTAATTACACGCGACTATTCTTACGGTTTTATGATGAACACAAAACGGTGCTTCAGACACTGAACACTCATGAAGAAGTTATTCAAGCGGGGTTTACACACAGCTTAGTTGGAAGAAAAGACACATGGACGAAGTGCGCATGCTTTTCGTAAAAAATAAAGAAGCGTCCATAACTCCTATAAGGAAAATTACTTAAAAGCGCGCCAACTGCCAGCTGGTTTACAAATGTTGAAATAGCTTGTTTGCAAGAAAGTTCCAAGTTTCACTACTTTCTGCATGTATCTCGGCCAACACAGTGCGTTATGTTCTTTATAGAACCCTACCACCTCACCACCTCTACCTGTTTTCTTCAATTTTACAATTATATATACTTCATAATGCGTCTGCTGTGGTTCAAAATCAAAACCTTGCCTTAGCCGCTACCTCGGCCAGTGTGGCTTTCCCGAATTTAATCGAATAATAATGCAATTTTTAGGTTCATTTGAAAGCAACGGTAGCCTAAATCTCTTTATAAGTACGCTGCATTAATATCGATGCTGTCACACTTTAACAAAAACAAGAGGAAATGCGAGTCAGCGCATCGTGAGCAGCATCGTGAAGCGTACTTCAGCCTGGTTCTGCGGAGTGCCTCGTTATTTAAATGTCATCTGTTGGCCGCGAAGACAGCCACAAAGTCATACTAACAAGCTCCTTATGTAGCTTTATTAGCGCATAACTAACCAAATGCAGAGACCGAGGGGGTAATATTTCATTCATATAACTCGTAAAAGTTTGCTCTTGAACGCGTTGAAGTTCAGTCGAGGAGGAGTACGGCTGTGTGCGTGAAGTCAGCTAGCTTGAACATGTAAGATTTGCGTGACCACTGTAAAACTGTGAAGTTACATACAAAAGCAAAGCAGAGTTATTATTGATCAATACAAGTACCTAAGCATTGATATATTGTCCTCAACAAGACGTACAATCAAAGTTCAGTATAACTGAATCCCATCTACCACAAAAATACTTTGTTGTATCCAAAACTTCAATAAATTGATTATTAGTAACATTGTAGTTATGGCAAAGCTAACGAACTTTTTAACCGATAATTTGCTATATCGTAATTTGTTATATCGAGTTATGAGTGTATTGTGGGATTTGTCTAAATACTGAAACGCGTGTAATGCTGCCCTGTTTTCTTGGATCAATCGAATGTCCATATTCACCTAACCGTGAAATACATAACACAAGCAATATCATCCCCACCGAAACAACGCTAAAAACGAAGCGTTAGTCATGAACCAATTATTAGATTTTTTTCTGTGAGTTAGTACAAAAAAATTTGTAAATTTTGGTTGAACATCAGTTCACAAAGCTTGAAACGAGATGAAACTGTTGTGTCTGTCGGCATATATTGTTATTTCTCCTACGTTACGACTATGTCGTCTTTCATATTTCACACTTCCGCTCTCGGATTCCTGGCCTCCTAGGGTAAAGAAAATGATTATGTAACCACGACTTTCGAGTTCATTCGGAGTCATCACTGCTGTTTTGTTCTGTGTGGGCAAGGTACAACGATCGGTGTACGTTAGGGACCTGTTTAATGGAATAAAAAATGAGAGGTGACAGTAATAGTTTACAGAATGCCGCATTACGAAGTCCGCTAGTGTGTAACACGCACGCGCACGCATGCCCGCCCGCACAGACACACACACAAACACGCACAGACCCGCATATACACTCATTCGCACATACACACGAATGCATTTCTGCGTCAGTGCGCTGTTATCATTCCTTAGTCAGCATCAACGTAGCCGAGACAACAAGAAAATCATAAAACATTTGTGCAGAGCTACGGGCTCATTAACGAGCATTAACTGATTTTCCCAAAACGTGCATAATCATCCTATCTAAGTTGTGACGTATTTTTGCGTGTTTATAATTGTGGGCGTTTTCTAAAAACCAGCTTTAAGATATGCTGCTCTGTTGCTTGGAATAAGCTCGACACATCGATATCTGATTGTGATAGTTGTTCAAAATAATTTTTTACTATACATACCAACCGAATTTCACGGTTTTTGTTTTTTATGCATGTGTGGCCGCATACAAACACTGAGCTTTTTAATTAGGGCAGATCTATGATGTGATCGCCTTTCTGGTGCGCATGAAAATTTCTGTGTCAAGACGCAGGCTTTCGAAATTGTTCATGTTTCGGGCAGCTTCTTCAACAATGAAGTTTGGCTCAACTCTGAAGTATGTTATGTTACAATGTAAGGATGACGAAAACTGGTTGAAGGCATTGCTATTTCATATCCATTATCTTCGCATTGCTTGTAACGTAACACGACTCATCAAGCATCAGATATGACAGTCTTTATAAAAATATTCACGTCGCACGATAAAAAAAGCTGGTGGTGGGACCAAAGTATTTGACTTGTACGAACACCTTATTCTTGCTATGGGGTTGTGCAAACTATGTTCTCATTTAGCACCGTTTCTGCGTTTTACGGAGCCACAATACAGACAGTTCATTAAACAATACCTGTATTAAGTTTCTTTTCAGTGTAAGTGCATTAATATTAGAACTCAAGTTTTGAAACTTTGCCGTGGCACAACTAAAATTATTATGTCCAATCTACAATTGCTTTTTCCCAAAGTTTGTACCAAGACTAGAAAATACGTGGCGCGCTACCTTCAGGTTTCATAGCAGCAGCGTCAACTATCCAGACCCAGCACTGCTGTACGTTTTGCTAATATTGAACGCCACACACGTGAACAGGATCTTTGCATTCAAGTACAATAGAATCAGTGCTTCCAAAAGAAGGATAGCTCGTAACTCCGACAAATAGCTTAATCGAATGACAAAAGAAGAGATCACAGCTTCTGAAGGAAACTGTAGCTTTACTGCGACGAGCTCCGTATAATTCGGTATTTAAAGTGTCACCTACCGAGTGTTTTGCGGAGCAATTTTTGAATGAAGAATAGCCCGTTTGCTTCATTCTAAAAGCTACGGCTATTTCAATGAAGTTCAATTAGAGCGCACGCCAACCAATAGTCACTTCCTAATTCGTATCTTTTCCTCGAGCTCAAGCGGAAGCAAACAAGGCGTGAAATTACTGAGGTTTGTGTTCCAAATGAGAACTCGGTGCTTGCACACAATGAGACTCTGCAAATAGGAGTCCTCTACTTGCAGATTAGGGCGACAAAGAACGTGTTCATTAGCACAAAGGCTGCATAAAAGATGTAAATGAGAAAGGAGGCGTGATCGACTTGCGGTAGATTCCAAGAACACACATTGGCAGAAATTGTACTTCCGGATGAGTGATATCAGTGTTTCTTTGGTATGCTTCAGGAAAGTTAACACGTAACGCTATAACTTGTACTGTGCAATAATCTGACAGTGAGATTATTAGCTCATCTCGAGTAGAGCAACTAAGACTTCTCACGTGCTGTTCTCAATGCTTTACCAAGTTGTTGTATCCTGCACACAGTACTTGTAGTTTCGGTTTCTGTGTTTGAGTTGGCAACACTGGGTCTTTGTGATTGTATATATTTGTGGAACGTCTAATAAAAAGGAGAGTATGCAACCGCTACCCGTGAGTGCGAGGCACGTCACTCGTTCACTACAATGACGACGAGTGTTTGAACCCCGTCTGAGATAGTTCCCGGGGGATAACCAGCCACGGTCCCCCAATGGCTTTCGCTGGCATCACCCCACCGGATCCGTGTCTTTTGACACCGGGTCGTCCCATGCAGCCATGGTTCCGATGGCACGACAGGTTCAAGGTCTATCTGCTGGCGTCCGGTGCTTCAGAGTTCTCCCCAGAGCGACGCAAGGCTCTTCTACTACATTCTTTGGGACCCGAAGGTCAATGTACGTTCAATACTCTGTCTATTTCGCAGGCGACCGAAAAGACTGAGGAGAAAGAGACCGGAGCTACGCCCGACGTGTGCATTTCCGATGGAGGCGGAAATGTTGTAGTCCCAAGTACTCAGATTTGGGTGCACGTTAAAGAACCCCAGGTGGTCAAAATTTCCGGAGCCCTCCACTACGGCGTCTCTCATAATAAAATGGTGGTTTTGGGACGTTAAACCCCGCAAATCAATCAATCAAATACGCCCGACGTGTATGACTCCGCGGTAGCGGCACTGGCTAAGCACTTCGATGCCACCTGCAACCTGGTCGTCGAGCGCGATCGATTTCACCGTCGAATTCAGTTCCCAGGCGCGTCTATTCAAGAATATGTGACCGCACTAACAGAGCTTGCCGCGATGTGCTCATTTGCGTCGCAAGAAGAGTCACTACGTGACCAGTTTGTTGCCTGGGTGTCTTCGCATCGTATTCGGGAACGTCTTCTGTTAGAAGGGTCTTCGCTTTCGTTCAACAAGGCAGTTGCTCTCACGAGTCAAATCGAGCAGGCAGCAGTGGAAATGAAGGAATTTTTCGTCTCTGTGCAACCAGTATCTGCGCAGTCTGGAACAAAAGGCGGTTCATCGTTGCAGTCACCGAATTCAGTGCCGCGTGCTCGGACTGTCAGTCAACGCGATAAGGCAGCTACATCGGGGAACCGCCCCCCATCTCGACAGCGCTTTTCATCAAACTCACAGCAACACGCGAATTCTTCGTATTGCTTCAGGTGTGGTTCTAAACAGCATCGCGCTTCTTGGAAACGCTGCCCACCTAAAGGAAAAAAATGCTTCTTTTGTGGCCGTATCGGACATTTTGAAAACGTTTGCAACCAGAAGCCGTCGCAAGCTGCTGTCCACGAGGTTTCAGTACATAGCCCGTTGCAGAATGAAACCGCCGAGGTTCTTGTAGTTCAACAGCCTCTTGCATCCGGAATTCACATTAACATTCAAATCGGGCAGGTCGCTATGAAGCTGTTAGTCGATTCTGGCTCTTCTGTTTCCATTCTTCCAGGCAAGGTGTTTGACTAACATTTCTCTGGTGTGCTGCTTCTTCCTGTTCCTAGTGTGACACTTCTGAATTATTCCAAAAGACCAATTTCGGTTTGAGGCTGCTTCTTTTCTGAGGTCTTTTTTCGAGAATCGCAGCGTACCGATTTTGTTTTATGTCGTCGAACAGGGTACTTCTCTCGTTGGCTTGGATGGTATTAAGGCCTTGAAGCTGTGTATTGAAGGACTCAGCTGCAGCGTTTTCAAACGAGCACGGTACCGAACAACGAAGTAGCTCGGACATGTCCAATAGAGCCATCCATGCAGCTGCCGTCAGTACTTTAGCAAAAGTTTTGCTCGCTCTTCACAAATGAGCTGGGCCTTGCAAAAGGTTTTGTTCACAGGATTAAGACACGTGCGGGTATTCAGCCAGTAGCATCAACACTTCGCCGGCTTCCTTTCATCTTACGACCATGCGTGTCTTCCGAACTGGAGCGCCTGGAAAGCTTGGGCATCATTGAATGTATCGATATGTCAAAATGGGTGTCCCCTATTGTAGTCATTCAGAAGATGGAAGCATTAGACTTTGTGTAGATTTACGCGAACCTAACAAGGTCATCGTTCCGGACAGCTTTCCGCTGCCTTGCATGGATGAGTTGCTTCAAGCCTTGGTGGGTGCCACGCACGTTTCCAAACTCGACTTAGCGTCTGCCTACCACCAAGTACCGGGCACCGGGCTGGAAGCAGCGATGGCGTAGTGGTTAGAGCATCCGCCTCGCATGCAAAAGGTCCGTGGCTCAAATCCCGGTGCCGCGCAGTTCCCAACCGGATAAAAAAATCCGCGTGGTGATGAAACTGCATTACGAGGCCTGGGGTGCGGCCTCACCGGTAGCGACCGCCGTGAGGGCACTCCCTCAACAGATAAGGATTGGCCACCTTGGTGCAGTATCTGGCCACTACCTCCCACATGCATACGTCAAATAACTCACGGCCCTCAGTCCCCAGCAGCTGCGAAGCAACTGACCACGGCGGCGGTCAGATCTGCAACGCAGCAGAGGGTGCTAAGAATCTCTGGATCCGGACAGGCCACCATTCGAACCTGAACTTGGCAACGTTTAACGCTAGAACCTTATCTAGTGAGGGAAGTCTAGCTGCACTATTCGAGGAGCTAGAGGGTGTTAAATGGGATATATAATAGGGCTCAGTGAGGTTAGGAGGACAAAGACGCCTATATGGTGCTACAGAATGCGCACATCCTTTGCTATCGGGGCTTGGCTGACAGAAGAAAACTGGGAGTGGGGTTCCTAATTCACAGAAACATAGCTGGCAACATAGAGGAATACTATAGCATAATGAAAGGGTGGTAGGTATCGTAATTAAACTGAATAAGAGATACAAAATGAAGCTCGTACAGGCTTACGCACCTACATCCAGCCATGATGACGCTTCAGTTGAAAGCTTCTATGAAGACGTGGAATCGGCAATGAGCAAGGCAAAAACACTGTATACAATACTGATGGGAGACTTTACTACAAACGTAGCGAAGAAGCAGGCTGGAGACCAGGCAGTAGGAGATTATGGCATCGGTACTAGAAACGCCAGAGGAGAGCTACTAATAGAATTCGCAGAACGCAATAATTTAAGGATTTTGAATACCTTCTACCGAAAACGAGGAAACCGCAAGTGGACATAGAGGAACCCTAATGGCGAAAATAAGAACGAAATAGACTTTATAATGAGTGCACACCCAGGCATCGTGCAGGATGTGGAAGTGGTTGGCAAGGTACGATGCGGTGACCATAGAATGTTACGGTCTCGAATTCGCCTAGACTTGAGAACGGAACGACAGAAACTGATGCGCAAGAAGCCAATCAATGAGCTAGCACTGAGAGGGAAAGTACAGGAATTCAGAGTCTCGCTTCAGAACAAGTACTCAGCTCTTAGTGAGGAAACCAACCTTAGCATAGATACGATGAATGATAGTCTGACGAGTATTATTACGGAGTGTGCAGTGGAAGTTGGAGGCAGGGTAGTTAGACGGGACACTGGCAAGTTTTCCCAGGAAACGAAGAATCTCATTAGGAAGCGTCAAATCCTGAAAGTCTCAAGTACAACAGACAAAATAGAACTGGCAGAGCTTTCGAAGTTGATTAATAGGCGTAAGGTGTCCGACGTAAGAAGGTTTAACATAGAGATAACTGAACACGCTCTGAAAAACGGAGGAACCGTCAAAGCAGTGAACTTGGGATAGGCAAAAATCAGATGTATGCACTAAGGGACAAAGAAGGCAAAATAACTACCAATATGGATAGGATAGTTAAAATAGCGGAGGAGTTTTACAGAGATCTGTACAGTAGCCGGGACAACCACGACTTTTATACTATAATAACAAGCAGTAACCAAGATGACACCCCACCAGTAATGACAGAAGTCAGAAAAGCTTTGGAGAGCATGCAAAGGGGAAAAGATGCTGGTGAGGATCAGGTAACATCAGATCTGCTGAAAGATGGAGGACAGATTATGTTAGGAAAAATAGCCACCCTGTTTACGAGGTGTCTCCTGATGGAAAGAGTACCAGAGTCTCCAGAGTCTTGGAAGAACGCTAACATCCTCTTAATACATAAGACAGGAGATGACTTGGACTTGAAGAATTACAGGCTGACTAGCTGCTCTCTGTAGTATACAAGCTATTTACAAAAGTAATTGCCAGCAGAGTAAAGAAAACATTTGAATTCAATCAACCAAAGGAACAAGCAGCATTTAGAACAGGCTACTCAACAATCGACCACATTCATACTATCAATCAGGTAATAGAGAAATGCTCAGAGTATAACCAACCACTATACATAGCCTTCATAGATTACGAGAAGGCGTTTGATTCAGTAGAAATATCAGCCGTCATGCAGACACTGCGGAATCAGGGCGTCGATGAAGTATATATAACTATTCTGGAAGAAATCTACAAGGGATCAACTGCTACCATAGTGCGTCATAAAGAAAGCAACAGAATACCAATCAAGAAGGGTGTAAGGCAGGGGGACACAATCTCGCCAATGCTATTTACCGCGTGCTTACGGAGGTTTTCCGGAGCCTAGAATGGGAACAGTTAGGGATAAGAGTTAATGGAGAATCCCTTAGTAACCTGCGTTTCGCCGATGACATTGCATTGCTGAGTAACTCAGGGGACGAATTGCAACTCATGATTACGGAGTTAGACAAGGAGAGCAGAAAGGTAGGTCTTAAAATGAATCTGCAGAAAACGAAAGTAATGTACAACCTCGAAAAAGAGCAGTGCTTCGAGATAGGTAATAATGCACTTCAAGTTGTAAAAGATTATGTCTAGTTAGGGCAGGTAATAACCACGGAGCCGAACCACGAGATTGACGTAACTAGAAGAATAAGAATGGTGTGGAGCACATTTGGCAAGCACTCTCAAATTATGACAGCTAGATTGCCACTATCCCTCGAGAGAAATGTATATAACAGCTGTATCTTGCCGGTACTTAGCTACGGAGCAGAAACCTGGAGACTTACAAAGAGGGTTCCGCTTAAATTGAGGACGACGCAGCGAGCAATGGAAAGAAAAATGGTAGGTGTAACCTTAAGAGACAAGAAGAGAGCAGGGTGGATTAGGGAAAAAACGGGGGTTAAGGATATCGTAGCTGAAATCCAGAAGAAGAAATGGACGTGGGCCGGGTATGTAGCGCGTAGACAGGATAACCGCTGGTCGTTAAGGGTAACTAACTGGATTCCCAGAGAAGGAAAGCGGGTTAGGGGGAGACAGAAGGTTAGGTGGGCAGATGAGATTAAGAAGTTTGCGGGTATAAATTGGCAGCAGCAAGCACAGGACCATGTTAACTGGCGGAACATGGTAGAGGCCTTTGTCCTGCAGTGGACGTAGTCAGGCTGATGATGATTATGATGATGACCACCAAGTTCCGCTGGATCCCGACAGCAGGGACTTGACAGCTTTTATAACACATGAAGGGCTGTACCGGTTCAAGCGCGTTTGCTTTGGGCTAGCCTCAGCACCTGCTGCTTTTCAGAGTATGATGTCTCGAATCCTTTGCGATTGTGCGGGTGTCTTCTTTTATATCAACGATGCAATTAGTTTTGGTACGTCATCTGAGGAGCACCTCAAGAACTTGGAGGCAGTGTTGCAGCGTATCAAAGACGCAGGTCTGAAGCTCAACAGCAAATGTGTGTTTGGAGTTCAGGAGCTCGAATTCTTGGGCCACAAGGTGACACCTTGCGGTATTTCGCCACTGTCAGGGAAAGTGGACGCAATTGTGGAAACCCCACTTCCGAGAAATGCCGCTGAACTCCGCTCTTAGCTTGGGCTGGTGGCCAAGTTTGTGCCACACTTGGCCGAGATGGTAGAACCAATGAGGGCTTTTCTTAGGAAAGGCGAAATCTTCACCTGGTCTGTTGAGGTGGATAACAGTTTCCGCGCAGTAAAGGAGGTATCATCGTTCGATCTTGTCTTGCACATGTTTGATCCTGCGCTTTCAATTATCATTTCCACTGATGCATTCGAATGTGGTCTTGGAGCAGTCCTTCAGCCGTACGCCGATATTAAGCTTCGTACTGTTGCTTTTGCATCACGCACGCTATCTCCGGCTGAAAGAAAGTACGCAGTTGGCGAGAAGGAAGCACTTGCATACATTTGGGCATGCGAGCATTGGCATACATACCTGTGGTGACGGAGCTTCACTCTCCGAACAGACCACCAGGCCCTCGTTTCGCTTCAGTTTCCGCAGGGCTCAGGCCGACGCCCTCTTAGAATTGCACGTTGGTGCACAAGGCTACTACGTTACAATTTCACGGTGGTGTACCAGAAAAGCTCATCTAACAGAGCAGCCGATGCTATTTTGCGTTTACCCGTTCATATGGCAGATGGAGAGCTGACTTTTGAGAAGGAAATTGTTTCGTTGGTTCAACCAAGTTGCCTGACCAAAGAGCAGTTTTAACAAGCGGTTCTTGCTGACGCCACTCTTCAAAAGGTGAAGGTGTTTGTAAATGGGTCTTGGCCGTCACACAGAGACTTGCCGGAAGGTCTAGAACCATATTTCAGAGTTCGAGACAAATTGTCAGCGGTGAGCGAATTGTTGTTGCGTGCAGGGAGGCTTGTAGTTCCATCATCTCTCGTGGCTAAACTTGTGACAACAGCACATGAAACTCACCAGGGTATCGGACATACCAAAGCTAGACTTAGGGAGCAATTTTGGTGGCCCCTAATGGACAGTCACGTGCAAGAAGAAGTCCACAATTGTAGCATCTGTCAAGCAGCAGATAAATCGGCAAAGACGTCGCCTGCCCCGCTGCAACCTGTCGAGCTACAAGAGAGACCACGGCAGAAACTTGCAATGGATATCGTTGGTTCCCTAGAGAGGGTGCCTCCAGATTGCATATTTGTGCTGACACTCGTAGATTACTTTTCAAGATGACCAGAAGTCAGTTTTCAAGGGAAATTTCTACAAGAACCGTGACCGAGTTCCTGCTCAACGTATTTGCACGGGAAGGCTATCCTGAAGCGATAGTCTGTGATAATGGGCCCAAATTCACGTCAAAGGAATTTGTCAAGTTCCTACAAGAACGAGCGATCCGCCTGTCGCACTCATCTGTTTATTACCCGCAGGCAATCCGACAGATCGAGCGATTCAACCGCACGTTCAAGACTTACCTACAACTGGCCCGTCTAGAACAACGTCCGCTGCGAACTGCTGTACGGGATTACCTCGCCGCGTACAGGTGTACACCACACGCCACAACAGGAGTGGCCCCTGCGGTACTTTTACATGAAAGGCTGCCAAGAACGAAGCTTGAAATCTTCGGCTTATCGACCGAGTCCTTCGTAAAGGCACCCTACCAGGAGCTGGCCAGGCTGCGGCAACGTGTCAAGTTCAGGCAAGAGTACAGCAAAGCCTACAGCGACAGGAGGCGAGCGGCAAAACTGACAACAGTGGCAGTCATGGTGCGGGTGAAGAAACCATTGGTTTCTTTCAAAGGTGACATCTCTTTCTCAAAGACAAGGAAAGTCATCGAGCAATGCGGCCCAGCATCCTTCATTCTCGACGACGGCAAAACATGGAACGCGGCAAAGGTGTGCAAGGTGCCTGCTCAGCGCCCTGGCGACAATGGCCTTCAGCAACATTCTACAGGGCGTGAATATTCGTTCCATCACGATCCCGTTGACGCGACGCTTCTCGCTGCAACATGGCAGCCAGCGTCCGCCGAGGCAAGTGCTCCCGCAGCGAAACCTGTGCCTAGTGCAGACTACGATTCCCGCTCGCTAACGGAACCAGCCGCCGGACAGTTTCCTGCTTCAGAAACTGGTTCACGCCCGCCCATGAACACTACAGAATAACCTGTGATTTTGTGCCCACCTGGTCGTCGCATTCAGCCGCACCGAGGGAGACGGCGACCGGACAGATATGGTTATAAAGTGTGAATGTGTAAATATTCCTTAGTTGGTGTACCTGTTACGTAATATATTCAATATTTTTGGCATGTGAATAGATAATTTTGTGTGTATATATTGATATGTATTTCTTGTTGTGTATCTCTCGTTCCTCATATCAACTGTGCGTGATTAACCTATACTAACGTACTAACACCTTCCCAAAATAAAAAAAAATAAATGAGGGAGGGAAAATGTTGTATCCTGTATATAGTACCTGTAGTTTCGGTTTCTGTGTTTGAGTTGGCAACACTGGGTCCTTGTGATTGTATATATTTGTGGAACGTCTAATAAAAAGGAGAATATGCAACCACTACCCGTGAGTGGGAGGCACGTCACTCGTTCACTACACGTCATCCCGGAGTGTGGAGGTTTTATTGACTGAGAGAGACATGACGTAGTGGTCGTGTATTACCGACTATTAAATACTGATATATGAGTGTGCATATAACAGACCTCTCTGATCTAAAAGCCCTACAAGTTAGCTCGGTAAACACCTGAAAAGTGGCGTCACACCCCACAGATTGTTAAGCAGCTAAGCAGAAACGTCCCCCTCACCAAGTCTGTCACAGGATTTTATTACGACCTAATAATTTCTATCACAGTTAGTGCTGATATTTGTCGAAAATTATAATTGGTGTTTGCGGTCCTTGTGTCCCACTTTTCATTTTCAGTGGTGGTGCTATTCGCTCAATTTGTTTGGAGCATACCACCTGGGTGTTCTTGCACTTGTAAGAAGGAGGAGTTTGGCTTCTACTGAGTATTATAGTTTTACCGTAACATGCACTGTGATGCACTGAGACATACATACGTTGAAAAGCAGTCTTCGCAACGCTGACAAACACCAAAAAATTTGGAGTGGCCGAGTGTATAAGCAACACTGAGCACTATGAACATGACAGCGATAAAGAGCTCGTTAACCAGCAATTTCAGTTTCGCCGTTAGTGACGTATTTGATGATTATGTGGAAAAAGTCATTTTATGCGTTGCCGAAAATCAAGGAAGATGCAACTAAAATAAATAATAAAAAATGGCAGCATATCCATGGAGAGAATGATGTAGAGTGGGGCGCAACATTCGTCCGTCCATTTGTTCTTGCTTTCGTCCGTCTTTGCGCTTGTCTGTGTGACCGTCCATGCGTCCATCCACCCGTCTGTGCGTGCATCTGTTCGTGCGTCCGTCCCTGCGTTCATCCATGCATCCGCCCCTGCGTCCGTTCATGCGTCCATTCATGCATCTGTCTGTGTGTCCGTTCGTTCATCTATTCAACACTCCAAGTACCACCATCTCGAACTTTTCATCATAAATTCCCCATATAGAAGCACAGCCATCCAGCGGACTTTCCAAGGACTCAACAAGAGGTGGCACACGCACACTTTCTTGCGGCTTGCGCTTTGGGTTTACTTCCCACCTTTAACCACCTCGAGTTCATGGTATATACTAGTTCAATGTATTCATGGCACTGCGGCGCAACACTCGCTAAACCTTTCTAAAACCAAGGAGGTTACGCCCAGCGAGTCTAACGTAGCAACTGTTTCCTGTCCGAGTTCTCAATGAACATGCCGATGGCTGCTAATGGGAAATGAGAGACAGGAGAATTCAGCTTTTACTTTTTTACGGCCTGCGCTTCGTATCTACTTCCCACCTTTAACCGCCTCGAGTTCATTCATGGTATATACTAGTTAATTATATTCATGGCACTTCGGCTCAACGCTCGCTAAACCTTTTTAAGACTAAGGAGGTTACACCCAGCGAGTATAACGTGGCTACCCTTTCTTGTCAGATAGTGCTCAATGTACATGCCAATGGCTGCTAATGAGGATCGCAGCGTGCGCGTTAACTAAAAGCCGAATTATCCTCTCTCTCATTCCCCAATAGCAGCCATAGGCATGTACATTGAGCACTATTTTTATTGTTCAACAACGCACAGAAGAAATCTCTCGCCGGCACCACCTTGGAGGTCAAAATGTTGTACTTGTACATACTACAAAGGCTACGAGGGATGAACGGGGGCTGCTATAAGGAGCTTCACTCCTAAAAATCTGAGCATATCTACGAAGTGAATGATGATAAGTGGGGCAAAGCGTCCATTCTTCCGTCCACGTTTGTGTCCATCCATCCGTCCGTCTGTGCTTCCATTTATCTGCTCGTTCTTGCTTCCCTCCATGCATCCGTCCTTACATACACCAGTCCGTCCATGCGTCCGTGCCTCTGTCCGTGTGTTCATCTGTCCGATGAATGGACCAACAGAGCCATGGACTCACAAATGGAAGAACGTAAGCACGGACGGACGCATGGATGGACTCACAGACGGACGTACAGAACCACGGACGGACTCGCGAACTGTAGCACGCAATGACTGACGCGTGGATGAACGGAAGCATGCATGAACAGAAGCATGGATCGACGCATGAACGGGTGGACAGAAGCACGGACGAACAGGCAGACGGGCGGACAGAAGCACAGACGCATGGACGGAGGTACAGACGCACGCACGCACACACACACTGACGGACGGCCCGATGAACAAAAGCCTGAGCGGACAGACAGACGGACGGATGCACGGATGGACGGATGGACGGGCGAACGAATGGACCGGTTCGACATCCGGTTCGACACCCGGATGGACCGATGGTCGCTTCGCCCCACTCATCATCATTCTATTCATAGATACGCTATAAACACCACGCCTCCTCATTCCCTAGGATGAACTGATGGATAGATGAATGGATGTATGAATGGATGGATTAATGTATCCGGATGTGCCCTTTAGACCGGCCGGTGGCTCACACCACTTTTCTATAATGTTGAGCACTATCACCATGTGCGTAAGGATTAAATTTCACTCGCGCCTTAATTGTAGCCACTAATCAGTTGGCCTCTTGCTGGTTATTTTTACCCGTTCAAAGTCAATTTTGCCTTTACCAACCCTAAACCCCACTGCTTTGAAAAATTCCGCACCATTATCTTGGACTACAGAGTATACAGCACTTTACAGAACATTATAAAATGTTCAGCCGTTTTCTCCTCCTCTCCATATGCACTACATACCATGTCTGTGCATTCGTATTTGGCTCAGTACATCTTGGTCCGCAATACTCCCGTTCTAGCCTCGAACAGCAGAAAACTACACCGAGAATTATCATAGATATTTTCTTTTGAAGTTTACTGCTTGAAAGTTTGGTAGGTCTGCAGTGATGATTTTGTAAACATTCAAATCTTCCACATGTCCCTCTCTGTTTCTTTCAGGACATATACACACAGCCATCAATTGAGCAAGCCATAAACTAGATGTGGCTACCTACTACATACGGGGCAGGGAAGGACCCACAGCCTAAGGAGCTTCGCCCTTAACATTCTAGGTCTGAGCAAAAATCGAACCCGGTCGTTTGGTTGGAAGGCGGGTTTTCCACCACATTGCCACGCGTCTGCTCGAGAACGCCGTGAAAATATTTTCCTGTGCTAGGAAATGCCGTGAAAGTAACTTGCATGCCTTACAAACGTGTCCTGTATATTACATGTTGCTTTATAATGCAACATGTAATATCGCAGATATGATTCGTGGCACGTTTGTACCACCCATCACATGTCAGAACAGGTGATCATCACTTGATGGTTTAAAGTCCACCGGGCTATATAAAAACAACATGACATAGCGTATCAATGGATACCAGGCCACTGCAGCATTGATGGAAACGACCGTGCAGATGAAGCAGCCCGAACTGCTCATAATGATGCCCCTTGTGTAGCTATACCATTATTAAGAACGGACGCCGCTGCAAGGCTTCGATCACTTGCACGAGAACTGGCACTCGCTCAGTGGAATTCACCGACATTCACCAACGTCCGCCTTCATAATTTGGACCCACACCTACAGCTCCGTCTTCCATCAGGAATAACCAGAGCAGAGGAGACACTTTTGTGCCGTCTGTGGATTGGGGTGGCCTTTACGTATGCTTATTCGTTTCGAATCGGAATGGTCAGAAGCCCGACATGTGACAACTGTGGCTGCGCAGAGACTTTCTCCCATCTTCTCTGCGAGTGTCCCCGCTTCAGCGTGCCAAGAAAAGAACTGTCAAACGCTTTAGATAGAATAGACAATCGCCAATCGTCGGGAGAAAGGGTATTAGGACACTGGCCGAGACCGTCCTCTGCACGCAAAGCACTGAGAGCGTTGTTGCGCTTTCTGCGGGCAAGTGGTCTTAGAGACAGACTGTAAACAGCGTCGTGGATCGTCTGATGACATTCTCTCTCTTTTTTTGCAACGTCTCTTTTCTCTCATTCTTTATCCCCCTTAACCCCTTCCCCAGTACAGGGTAGCCAGCCGGTTTGAGAACTGGCTAACCTCCCTGTCCTTCCTACATTTATTCCTCCTCCTCCTTTAAAGTGAGTCACCCACTACAAAAGGCACAGACGTTACTGCGCCTTTTATTTTAAGACCCCGTAGTGGGTGCATATGAAGCTCGAAAAGATCTCACGCGCAACCGTTGTTCAAACCATGATATACCCTTACAGAATAAGAGAACACAACTTTATTGTTACCTTTACAGAAAACGAAACCGTATGCGAAAGTTTTACTGACATAAGCCATTTTAAACTCAGTACGCACTACAGACTGAATATCGCTCTCGTGTTCAACTCTTAAAGGCGTAGCCTAAGGGTCCCCCCTTTTTTTTTCTTTCGAAAGCTTTATGATTATTTTATTTAGCATAGCTTCACTGGCTTAACAAGTCACTTTACACTTGTACTGCATGCTATTAGCGTCAGTGGTCTGCTTGAAATGACTTTAAATGTTATAGCAGCAATTGGCCGCACTTGCCTTTTGCGCCACTACAACCCACCTGTTTTTATGTTGATAATTATTGCACTCTAAAATTTAGGAACGTGTAGTTTTATACAAATACACAATGGCCGACAAGCACGCTTTGTGACTGAATCTTCGTAATAATTATCGTCATGAGCCAGATTACGCCCAATACTGGGCAAATACCTCTCGCACGTTTCGTCAATCAGCTCGGTTCTGTGATTTCTGCTGCCACAATATACTCGCACCGTTCTCAGTCTTATAAGCTCCCCTAACTTTCAGTTTCGCCCTCGTGCATGTGCCTTGTTTTTGCATATCAATTATCCTTAATGACCAACGGCAACCTTGCCTCCAAGCTACGCGGTCTGCCTAAGTAATGATCATTATGACTCCGCATGAATGGCACTCACTTAAAAGAATCGGGTGGAATGATATTTAGAGTGAAGGTCTGTGGAACCAAAACAAAGCCGGAGATTTAGTTTCAAAATAAAACTTTAAATAAATGAAAATGCTCTCTCCGCAAGCGCTTAACACTGAGCTATGCCAGTGGTTCTATTTCAACTCCTTCGATTCTTCTTCCTCATGGGATAACGCTTCGCTTATCCCATTAGTCCATCCATGAGTCATGGGTGTTAAATAAAAAGGTATGCTGCTCAAATTATTCCTCCTCTAGAATTTGCCAAGTGCCACAGAGATGAAAGACTCAGGATTTTGTGAGCACGTGCAGATACAGTCTATGTAAGGCTTCTTAAGTTCCACCACAGTGAGTCATTTCATCCCATGTCTGGCCTTGGTGTTGACTGCATGATTCTATTGTACGGCGATTGTGTACATACTATTCTTTTCCCTTGGTTCAGCGGCTCGAATCACGTAGGACCAGAGGAAGAGGAAGAGGAAGAAAGTTTAAGCGGAAAGACAGGGAGGTTAGTCAGTTCTTATACCAGCTGGCTACCCTGTGCTGGGGAAAGGGGTGAGGGGAATGAAAGATGTTAAAAAATGTTGCGAAGAGAGAGACAAACAAAAATTGCGACAGAGGGAACGCAACATCAAAGGGTATAAGACACTAAAGTCTGTCTCTGAGGCCAGTTGTCCGCAAAAAGCGCAGCAAAGCTTTCAAAGTCTTCTGGGCTGAGGATGGGCTCGGCCAATGACCCAGAATCCTTTGTTCAGACAAAGGCCGATCGTCTAGTCTATCCAGAGCTGCAGTGAGTTCTTGTCTTTGCGCGTTGAAATGGGTGAACTCACACAGAAGGTGCGCGATGGTTTCTTCGCAACTGCAGTAAGTGCATGTAGGAGAGCTGGCCATCCCAATGAGATAAGCGTATGCGTTCGTGAAGGCCACTCCAACCCACAGGCGGCACAGAAGAGTCTCCTCAGCTCGAGATATCCTTTGGGGAAGACGAAGCTGCAGATCGGGATCCAAGTTATGCAGGCGCGCGTTTGTGAAGTCTGTTGAGTTCCACTGTACCAGTGTTAGGTTACGTGCAAGTGTACGAAGTCTTGTAGCTGCGTCGGTTCTTGAGAACGGGATGGCTGTGTATTGGGTACCATCGTGTGCAGATCTTGCGGCCTCATCTGCGCGGTCATTGCCATATATACCGCAATGGCCTGGTATCCACTGATACGCTATGCTGTGCTGTTTTTCGGTTGCTTGGTGATGAAGAAGCCTTATTTCAGCTACTAACTGTTCATTAGGTTCATGGCGAAAGGGTGACATAAGACATTGAAGAGATGCCTTCGAGTCCGAGAAGATAGACCGAATTCCCTAAAGTTCTTTCACTATAAACTCCAGAGCTGCACGTATGGCAACAAGTTCTGCAGCTGTCGACGACGTCAAATGCGATGTCATGAATTTAATTGTGATGTGCCTCGCGGGAATAACCACCGCCCCTGCAGAGCTTACTGAAGACAGCGAGCC
Source organism: Rhipicephalus microplus (assembly GCF_043290135.1). NCBI lineage: Eukaryota > Metazoa > Arthropoda > Arachnida > Ixodida > Ixodidae > Rhipicephalus > Rhipicephalus microplus. The sequence continues at coordinate 8,774,049 of NW_027464588.1, forward strand.
CTCCGTGTAAATGTGAAGGTGTTCGTTGTGCTTCTCTTGCAGGAAGAGTAATGTGGCCTGTTTCAGAGCTAGATGCGACGACGTTTTCTTATTTTGGATGCCAGGAATTGTAAGAAGGGCTTTGAGGGGGGGCAGGCACCATAATGGTATCGGCGGCTGTGCTGCATGCGTGAAGTGCAATGGAAGCACTGCGCAATGCTCAGCTACAGTTGCGCTGAACGCTGAGTGGGACCTGGAAGTACGAAGTGAGGCGAGGTGATGAGATGGAAGCCGAGCGAAATGTCTTATGTGCATTCTCAAAGTGTCTACGCGGATGTATGCGTTGACTGAATAATCACGCGCAAGGATGACTCTCACTGCTGCAGACGCGTGTCTCGGAAGACCAAGACATATTCTCAGTGCTTGGGCTTGGATCGACTGGAGGACGCGCAAGTTTGTTCTTCGGATCCCGCAAAGCACGGGTAAGCTGTATCGCATATAACCGAGGAACAGAACAGTGTAGAGTTGGAGCATTTCTCGTACCGATGCACCGCACTTTTTTCCAGCAAGAAACCTCAGTACGTGGGTGATCATAGTGAGTTTAGTTTTCATGTGGGCGATGTGAGGGCTCCAGGAGAGGTCGCGATCAACTATGACTCCAAGGAATCGATGGGTCTTCACGAAATTGATCGTGTGTCTGTTGATTTTAATAACATATGGGCTCCTCGCCTTATGCGTGAATGCTATAAGCGAGCATTTCTCTGATGAAAGCTCTAGTCACCGTTCTTCCAGGTACTTTGTCGCTATTGTAGCCACTCCCTGAAGTCGGGCACGCAAATGAAGGTGTGTTACACCTGACGCCCAGATGCAGATGTGATCTGCATATATTGATAGATGAACAGATTCTGGAAGTGCGTCAATCAGGCCGAGTAGCGCTAGATTGAAAAGTGTGGGGCTAAAAACACCGCCTTTAGGCACACCACGACGGTTGCAATGGTGCGTTGTTGTGCCATTCTCCGTCTGTACAAAGAAAGTTCTGCCTTTCAGGTAGCTGTGGATCCATCGGTAAACCCGACCCCCTAATCCAACATTTTCCATGACATTCAGAATAGCCTCATGTGATACGTTATCGTATGCACCTTTCACGTTCAAGAACAACGCCCCAGATAAACGTTTCAGTCTTTTTTGATGCTGAACAGATGAGACCAGGTCTATAACCTTATCAATTGCGAACCGCCCACGCCGAAAGCCCGTCATAGCATGAGGATATACCTCGTGGTGCTCCAGGTACAACTCTAGGCGAGTCAAAATCATCCTCTTCATCACTTTCTCGAAACAGCTGGTAAGCGCGATGGGGCGATAAAAGGTCAAGTGCTAAGAAAATTTACCTGGTTTAATCACAGGGACGAGGCGGCTGGATTTCCATGAAAGAGGAATAAATTCGTTGCTCCACGAGTCGTTGTACACGGATAGAAGGGCCCGTCGAGCTGCTTCTCCGAGGTTGCAAAGAGCCATGTACGTGATCCCATCCGGACCAGGCGATGAAGATCGTTTGCATGCCGTCAAAGCCGCTTGTAGTTCCTCTAGAGAGAAAAAGGTGTCCATTCTTGAATCTCTGGAAACTGGAGCGTTTTCCGGGTGGCGCGTGGTGCACGCGGACGCATGACCGGCAACTTTCATGCAGAAATCTTCTGCTACTTCAATTTCGGTGCGGCCTTGGTGGAGAGAAAGACACTTGAAGGGGCGATGTTGATGTGGCGATGTTCGTAGGCCACGAACAATCCTCCATGTCTGCGTCAAAGACTTGTGTGGATCCAAAGATTCGCACAGATAATTCTAGCGAAAGGACTGAAGTGAAATGATTCGCCACTGAATTTTTTTCTGTAGGCGCCTTGCCTCCCACAAGTCGTAAATGGACTTTGTGCGCCTATATCTTCTTTCTGCGCGACAACGGATCCCTCTGAGCCGTTCCAATTCCGCTTGATGTTGACAATATTCTGAAGTATATTGAATATGATAGGTCGCTTCTTGAGTAGCACCTCTAATCATATCCTCGAGGGTGTCAAGAGGAGGCGCTTTGTTTTCTTGACACCTCTTTTCCGTCAGTAACCTGAACTTTGTCCAGTCGATGCGAGTCGAAGTGTCGTAGTTTGGCGACTTTTCCAGATTCTTGATCTTCAAATAATTTGGTATGTGGTCGCTTCCATGAGTTTCATTGTCTGCGAACCACTTGACCTTTCCATTTAGGCTTCGTGACACAAATGTCAAGTTAAGGCAGCTGCTGTATGTCGTTTCCCGTAGAAACGTTGGGCTTCCGTCATTTACACAAAACAGCTGCTGCTCCAGAGCAAAGGAGAATACATGCCTTCCGCGACTGTCTGTTTTCTGGCTTCCCCATAGTGGGTGGTGAGCGTTGAAATTTCCGGTGATGATCCATGGTCCAGGTGTGGCTATTAAGAGTGCACGTAGTCTTTCAGGTTCAAAACGGTTTGAAGGTGATATATATGCGCCTACAAGCGTGAAATTGAGGTCTCTACGTTTAACTGTCAAGCAGACATACTGGTTGTCATCGTGAGGTGCTACACGGTGTCCGATATATAGGTAAGGTCGCATCTGATATATACAATGACTTTACTCTGTTCGTTGCAGGTAGCGGACTTGAAGGCTTCGTACCTGTATAGTCGTACTGCATTGTGTAGCCTTGGCTCACAGATAACAATTATTGGAAACTGGTTTTTAAACACAAGTTGTCGGATATCAGAAATGCGGGGCTTGAGGCGTCGGGCATTCCACTGAAATATCGAAGTTCCTTTAACCTCTTTACGAAAAGCTTGCAGAGGCGGAGCCATGGTGCCTTTCCAGACTTGATAGCCCCGGCTTCAGCGCATCCACTAACTGAAGTGCACTCTTTGCAGCCGGACTGTCAATGCTAGTGAGGAGCATACGAATGGTATTCATAAGGGCCTTTACCATGGCTACGATTTCTTTATCGCGGCTATCACCACATTCTCGTTCCGAAGTGATTGTAGATGAGCGATACGGCAGCTCAAACAGCGGGTCTATCGTTGGCAGCGCTGGCCATGCTTCAGGCGAGCCGGTGATGATCTTGTCTTGCTTGGAGGATTTGTTGTCGGCGTGTCTGGACGCTTGAGGTGGTATGCCGGCGGTCATTTGGTGAGGTTCAATCCTTGCTTCAGCACTGGGTCTCCTCAGGGGCCTCCGGCGACGAGACCACCGGCGTCGTACTCGGGCAGCGGCCTCCCTGTGAGTTGAGCCATCCCAGACCATTTGCCTCAACACTTGCATTTCCTCGCATAGGACCAAAATCACACTACCCTTTCGTCCTTGGTATAAAGCGTGGTACTGAGTCTATTCTGAGCTGATTGATAAAAGTTTTAACAGAGTCAACACGAGGCCGTGAACCATATTTTAGTTCCGCAAGCCCTCTGTTTTTATATTGCACTGAAGGCGTTGGTTCATTCTTTTCGTTTAAATTTTGTGCAAAGCTTGCAAGCGATGAAGGTGACCTATTCGTGCTTGGTGCCCAAGAACGTGCCATTGAGTCCATAAAGCTTCTAGCCAGTGGCACCAAATTAAAAAATCGCTCGCTTTTTTTTTTGCTGAGCTTCATATTTGTAGGGACTAGACCCGGCGCGTTGGTCTACCGGCTAAGGTACTCGGCTGCTGATCCGCAGGTCGCGGGATGGAATTCCGGCTGCAGCGGCTGCATTTTCAATGAAAACGGAAATGGTTTAGGACCGTGTGCTCAAATTCGGGTGCGTGTAAAACAACCCAAGGAGGTTGAAAATTGCTAGTACCCTCCCCTATTTCTCATATTCGTATGATGGTTTCAGGATGTTAAGTCCCGCACATCAATTAAGATCAATCTTTACTTGTACGCACTATCACTACGCGACATACACGTGCAGCCATATCTCATTCTTATACAAGCATAGCTCGAGAGAAGGCTAGAATGTACGACCGAGAAAATGGTAGCCTGTCGAACACGCATATTTCGGGCTTTCTTTATTTTGTTTTCCTACTTTCTTTCCACACGACGTGTGGTAGTACGCTCCATAATGATCTAGGGTATTCAGGTGAATTCAGAAGTAGAATGATGAATAACTGTTCATGAGAATGCTTGAGCAACACTTGAAGTAAGGTAATAAGAAAGAAAATAAGGCATAGGAGAATAGCGAGAATGTCCCTCCTTCTCGCTATGGATGTGGAAGGGAAGGTTATATATGAAAATTCTATGACGGCACGCTGGAAACCCTTGACTTCAAGCGCCCAGACGCTATCAATATTGCGTCAAGACAGGCGCCTCTGATCACCTTCTTTGAGCCAGAGGAAGTCGACGGCGTTCCTAGCCGTCAGCGCGTCTAAAGGCGAAATAAATAAAGTGCCACGCGGTCGTATTTTGGCTGACTGCGATATTTCTGGTATTCTACGCAGCCCCGAAGAAATGACATGCATTAGCACATCACACGGCAAGGACGCTGCGCCTTTACCATGCTACCGTCTGTTCGCAAATTTTGGCGTCGTATCAGAACTAATGGAAAAGTACGGCTCACTTCAACGCTAAGTTGTGTAAAAGGTGCGTGGCAGGTGCCTAAATTCCATCCGAGCGTCTTTCTTTGTTTGGTCGTTGCATAGTCTTCAAACTTTGAAGCACTGTGGTCATTTGTAAAGGGCGAAGTCTCAAGTTTAATCAATTTGAATTATGCCTCGTCACTTTGTTGTTTCGTTTTTTCTCTTGTTTTTTTCTTTCATTTTGCAAAAGTCACTGACAGACAAGAAGTGACTTTCATGCATTTTCTTTATTTTGTTGTCCGTGCTTTGTTTTCATTTACCTTGTAATACTATGTTTACTTCTGTTGTAGTTTATATATCTTGCTTGCGAGTTCTAGTTCATAAGTTTTTATTTAGCTATAGACTGGTCGTTTTTCGGACTTCCTAAACAGATAAAATAAAAACTACATGCCGAAGTATAAGAGTCGGAATAACGATGTGAATATGATTATGTAAATATGTGATAGTCTTCAAAGCGACATTGAACAGCTTGTCCTGTTGATGTGCAGCTTCATATGGGCTGAACATTTTGACAGAGTTCTGTGTCTAATTGGGTTAATAAATTATGTCCTTCAGAAGGCTCCAACTAGAAACTGGGTTATTAGTCTTCGGCGAAACTCCTAACGAAAGAAGGCATTACGTTCGCACACTAGCCGGCCATTGCAATAATCCCCTTCTGCAGTAAACTAAGGAGCGTTCACCGAGATCAAACGAAGAAATGGCACCCATATCTCTGTTAGAGTTACTATATATGCTACCTTTAGGTACCATATGCTACCCAAAGGTAGCATATACAGTAACTCTAATCTCCGTGAGATATGAGTGCCATCTTTCAATCATTCCAAGATACAAAACGCTTTCTAGAATGCAGAAACATGGTTAGGTGGCAGCACCATGCCAATTTAGTTAAAGCCGACTTGATAACAAACCAGCAGCGTATGTGGACGCCACTCACGCCGGCGGGATCAATTATGTTAGTGTGGCAGTTGATGGCTATGGACGCACATTGTGAACTGAAACCTTTCAGGCTGGCTCCACAACCGAGACAGAAGAAACAGCGATTGCTATTTGATCTACCATTGAGGGCACGAAATTTATTATATCTGATTCGATGTCGGCTATCAAAGCATATGCTGCGGGGTATACAAATAGAACGGCACTGCGAAAATTAGCACAACCTTAACAAGAAATCAAGATCATTTGGGTTCCGGGCCACTGTGGGAAACCAGTAAATGAGGCCGCTCACCAGACAGCCCGAAGGAACATAAAGCGGGCAGTGGTGTGGTCCCAGCAACCAAATCCGAATGACCTGGCGCTCATCTACGGAGACCAGCTCAGCCGGCACCAAGAACAAAGAAGGCTTTATCCACCTCCAGATGAAGCATTAACCCGGGCCCAAGTGACTACACTGCGAAGGGCTCAGGTTCATTGTATACCCAGCACGAGCAGGCTGGCCGCAAGAGCGAACGTCGAAAAGCTACACAAGTGTATTAACTGTGGCCTAGCACAGGCAGGACAAGACCACGTACTAAGCGGTTGCCCCAGCAACTATCCACCCGAGGAGCTCCTGCAGCCATTTCCCTCACAGGAAGCATGGCAGAGGTCCTTAGGGAGCCCTAATTCGCATATACAGGCCAAGCTGGTTGACTGGCCTGCTAGTGTTGCGGCCCCTTGCAGCCCCAGTCAATCTTGGTTTCCCCCATTTCCCCTCTCTTTTCTGAAAAATAAAGTTTATTCGTCCTCCTCCTTCTCCTCCTCCCATGAATGTCTATGTGAAGCGCAGAAAGCAACCACTTTTCCGCTCATTGAGTCGCATCATAGGTGCAGTGTAAGAAATACTGCGGTCTTTGTGAATATATATATATATATATATATATATATATATATATAATAAAAGGAAGGCTGCGGAACCAAAGTAGGCGTGGCCCAATGCTGAAGAGTATAGTCCCACAAATGCGTCTGTTTTCCGCGTGAAGATAAAAGAAAACGTTATTTTTTATGGGACGCTGTTTACAAAGAGACGCTGCACGAACTTAGGAGATAGTAATATTTGTTTCGCTTTATGAAGCGTCACTTCGCGTTTCTGCACGTCTGAAAACGTCGTACGTTTTAGGTGCACCTCACAGTCAAAATGGCGTCTTCGCCTTTACGTGAACGCTCGTCGCTCTCCAGCTATTCCGACGACTCGCCGAAGGAGCTTGTGTCGAATTTCCTTTCTGCTGCTCAAAAAGTTATCCCATTTTCTTTTGACATCATCTTCTGGTTCACGCCTCTGTTTAGCATACCTGTGTTCACTGGAGGATTCCTGACGTCTTACTATGACTCTCTTAACTTTCTCGCCCCGCCGCGGTGGTCTAGTGGCTAAGGTACTCGGCTGCTGACCCGCAGGTAGCGGGTTCGATTCCCGGCTGTGGTGGCTGCATTTCCGATGGAGGCGGAAATGTTGTAGGCCCGTGTGCTCAGATTTGGGTGCACGTTAAAGAACCCCAGGTGGTCAAAATTTCCGGAGCCCTCCACTACGGCGTCTCTCATAATCAAATGGTGGTTTTGGGACGTTAAACCCCACAAATCAATCAACCAATCTTAGCTTCCTCATCCCACCAGCTCTTAAGTTTGTGTCTGCTTTTCCCGGTTGATTTGACTGGTACCTTAGGAAGCTTTAACTCAAACAATCGAGTTAGATTTGTGTACGTCCACTCTGTTTTGATGTCTTCGGTGATTAATTTTTCAATCTCTTTAGTTGTTATTTCTATTTGCCTTTCTGAATAAATATGGCATTGATCGTGTTTAACTCTCCCTGTTGGAAAAAAGCCCTGATTAGGGAAATCCAATCAATGCAGGAGCGTCTGTTTGAAGGTATTTTCCTTCCGACGGCCACGTTCACCGCCTCCAAGAGGGCGTCTACTTTTCCGCGACTGAAGAGGGGGGGAAGGGGTGTGTCCCTTCTTGAAGTTGTCAAGTTTTGACGAACAGCGGCATTAGTGCACACCTGCAGACCTCGAAAGCAGCACTGTTCATGCCTGCGCGCAAAATCTACGCATTCCTCTCGCGCTCGGAAGACGATGATCGGTTTTTGCGGGCATCGCTGCGTCTCTGGCGCACCTGCACGTAGAAGCGCCGAGGATGATAGTAGCTGTGGATGACAATGACGTTCTCCCCAGTGAAGGGGGGGGGGGGGGGGGGGGGCAGTGTCCAAGAAGCCTGAAAGATTTTTCTGCGGATCGTCTGCAGGAAGCGTTGCAATCTCTTTGTAATAATATTCAAGCGCAGCGTCGCTGCTAAATTCCGTCACGGGTGTAAGTGGCTTATGAATAGCTACAATGCCTGCTAGCTGAGCTCGCTTTTTCATAACCAGCGGCAAAGTGGTGGTCAAACTGGGTCTCTCCCAAAGACGAGTGACAGCGACTGCAGCAACACCAATGCCACCTACAAGTATCTACATCTGCGAACACACGTCACCTTGACAACTTAACCCTATTGGCCACCCTGTTACCACCTATCTCGATCTCGCGAATGGCTTTCTTTGCGAAGGAGTTTCCTCGTTTCAGTGCCCCTAACTGCGGGACGCGAGGCACATTACTCGTTCGGTAAACTTGACTTGACTGCGTCCACGAGATACTGCGACGGCAAACTCAATTAGCAGTCACTAGCGGTATTACGTGCGTAGATTTTTTTTTCCTACTACAGTTTAGCGTGGCTACATTCTTTGTGTTCCGTTGCATTGCACTGTGGCCTGGCAGCAAATACATAGAGTTGTTTAGCGTTAGCAATTAGCTCATTTCGTAAGTTCATTTTGAACGAGTTGGCCTCCCGAAAAAAAAATTTTTGCGCCAGAATCGCACGCGCCAGAAGGCACATAAACAGCACGAAGACGAAGGTTTCGCGTGTTATCAAAAGTTCGGATTATGGGATGTGCTCGAGCCATGCCTCGTGCGTGACTTCTCAGGGGTGGGTATGCATTTTCAAGCTAGGATTTGATGCATTTGCTTGATCGCTACACTTGTAAATGCGCGCGGCGCTACACACCTAAAGTGAGACATAGTATAAGTGAATGTCCCCGTGTAATAAACGACGGCGACCTCGTGTGGTATTGTCTGGCCGTGGTCGGGAGCATGGCGTTCGGGGCTTAGAATACTGTTAGCACTGCGTTAAGTGATGAATTCGTGTTAGTCAGTTAGTCAAAGTGGCAACTAATGAAAGGTCCAGGTTTTCCTTTAAGACTGTAGATTGTGTTTGGCAAGTGAAATATTACTAAAGAATCTACGTCAATGAATTAGCGCGGAAAACGTGGACACGAGGCAAGAAAACTAGTGCCATCCTGTGTTGCTTTTCTAACTTCTGTCCTCGTTTTTCAAGAAGTTGCACTTGCGCGTAGTAGTGCTGCGCAGGCTTGCTACGGTCAGTGCGATTAACCTAGGGCCATCGTTTCCACACCGCAGGGGCGCCTGCGCAAGTAGGCGTTTGGTGTGTAGCGACACCACGAACCCGAGCTAACGGGGGAGTTTCAACTCCCTCCCACGCCTAGCCGTGCGTGGCTTTGCCGTGTCCGAGGAAAAGGGGATCCTAGGGGTTGAGCCGACGCTGGGTGATTGGACCGTTAAGGCCCCCCGGCAGAGGCAACACACCCCTTTGGCCCCGGCTTCACGTAGACGGCACCCCTGAGCTGACCCACCCAGGGGAATCGGCAGTCGCCTTTTCCTATCTCTCTCTCCCTACATCTTCGTCTTTATCTCTTACTATTTATCTGTCCTGTCTTCTACTCTCTTCCGTTTACTTCCAAACTTCCTGGCGGCTAGGGTTAACCCTGTGCAAATAGCCTACCTTGGTCTAGGCGCATTGGGTTATAGTGGCGTTGTACGGCTGGCGTCTGCAGGTTTCAGCATTTGTAACCTTGTAGCGTCCCCTCGTTGGGCTCCGTGGTGGGTGGCTGCCAACGCTGCTGAACAACAATAAGGAAGACATGCATGGAGCATTCCCACTACTGTCTGATCGCACCGGCTTAAAGCTGGTACGCACCGATGATTTCACCAGAGAAGGATTGGCCACCCTGGTGCAGTATCTGGCCACCCCCTCCCGTAGGCATTCGTCAATTAACTCACGGCCCTCAGTCCCCACCAGCTGCGGAGCAACTGACCACGGCGGCGGTCAGATCTGCAAAGCAGCAGAGGGTGCTAGGAATCTCTGGATACGGACAGGCCACCATTGGAACTTGAACTTAGCAACGTTAAACGTTAGAACGTTATCTAGTGAGGGAAGTCTAGCTGTATTATTTGAGGTGCTAGAAGGCATTAAATGGGATATAATAGGGCTGAGTGAGGTTAGGAGGACAGATGAGGCCTATACTGTGCTACAGAATGGGCACGTCATTTGCTATCGGGGCTTGGCAGACAGAAGAGAACTGGGAGTAGGGTTCCTAATTCACAGAAACATAGCTGGCAACATAGAGGATTACTATAGCATTAATAAAAGGGTGGTAGGCATTGTAATTAAACTGAATAAAAGATACAAAATGAAGGTATTACAGGCTTACGCACCTACATCCAGCCATGATGACGCTTCAGTTGAAAGCTTCTATGAAGACGTGGAATCGGCAATGAGTAAGGCGAAAACACAGTATACTATAGTAATGGGCGACTTTAATGCAAAGGTAGGGAAGAAGCAGGCTGGAGACCAGGCAGTAGGAGATTATGGCATCGGCACTAGAAACGCCAGAGGAGAGCTACTAGTAGAATTCGCAGAACGCAATAATCTGCGTATTTTGAATACCTTCTACCAAAAACGAAAAAACCGCAAGTGGACATGGAGGAGCCCTAATGGCGTAAATAAGAACGAAATAGACTTTATAATGACTGCACACCCAGGAGTCGTGCAGGATGTGGAAGTGGTTGGCAAGATAAGATGCAGTGACCATAGAATGGTACGGGCTCGAATCCGCATTGACTTGAAGAAGGAACGACAGAAACTGATACGCAAGAAGCAAATCAATGAGCTAGCACTGAGAGGGAAAGTACAGGAATTCAGAGTGTCACTGCCGAACAGGTACTCTGCTCTTAGCGAGGAAACCAACCTTAGCGTAGATACAATGAATTATAATCTGACGAGTATCATCACGGAGTGTGCAGTGGAAGTTGGAAGCAGGGTAGCTAGACAGGACACCGGCAAGCTTTCCCAGGAAACGAAGAACCTAATTAAGAAGCGTCAAATCATGAAAGTGTCAAGTACAACAGACAAAATAGAACTGGCAGAGCTTTCGAAGCTGATTAATAGACGTAAAGTATGCGATGTAAGAAGGTATAACATGGAGAGAATCTAGCACGCTCTGAAAAACGGAGGAAGCGTCAAAGCAGTGAAGAGTAAACTTGGGATAGGCAAAAGGCGGATGTATGCAATAAGGGACAAAGAAGGCAAATTAACTACCAATATGGATAGGATAGTTAAAATAGCGGAGGAGTTTTACAGAGATCTGTACAGTAGCCGAGACAACCACGACCTTAATACTATAAGAACTAGCAGTAACCCAGACGACACCCCACCGGTAATGATAGAAGAAGTCAGAAAAGCTTTGGAGAGCATGCACAGAGGCAAAGCTGCTGGTGAGGATCAAGTAACATCAGATCTGCTGAAAGATGGAGGACAGATTGTGTTAGAAAAACTAGCCACTCTATTTACGAGGTGTCTCTTGACGGGAAAAGTACCAGAGTCTTGGAAGAACGCTAACATCATCTTAATACATAAGAAAGGAGATGACAAGGACTTGAAGAATTACAGGCCGATCAGCTTGCTCTCTGTAGTATACAAGCTATTTACAAAGGTAATTGCTAGCAGAGTAAAGAAAACATTAGAATTCAATCAACCAAAGGAACAAGCAGGATTTAGAACAGGCTACTCAACAATTGACCACATTCATACTATCAATCAGGTAATAGAGAAATGCTCAGAGTATAACCAACCACTATACATAGCCTTCATAAATTAAGAGAAGGCGTTTGATTCAGTAGAAATATCAGCCGTCATGCAGACACTGCGGAATCAGGGCGTAGATGAAATATATATAAACATTCTGGAAGAAATCTACAGGGGATCAACTGCTACCATAGTGCTTCATAAAAAAAGCAACAGAATACCAATAAAGAAGGGTGTAAGGCAGGGGGACACAATCTCCCCAATGCTATTCACTGCGTGCTTACAGGACGTTTTCAGAAGCCTAGAATGGGAACAGTTAGGGATAAGAGTTAATGGAGAGTACCTCAGTAACCTGCGCTTCGCTGATGACATTGTATTGCTGAGTAACTCAGGGGACGAATTGCAACTCATGATTACGGAGTCAGACAAGGAGAGCAGAAAGGTGGGTCTTAAAATTAATCTGCAGAAAACGAAAGTAATGTACAACAACCTCGGAAAGGAGCAGCGCTTTGCGATAGGTAATAGTGCACTTGAAGTTGTAAAAGACTATGTCTACTTAGGGCAGGTAATAACCACCGAGCCTAACCACGAGATTGAAGTAACTAGAAGAATAAGAATGGGGTGGAGCACATTCGACAGGCACTCTCAAATTATGACAAGTAGATTGCCACTGTCCCTCAAGAGGAAGGTATATAACAGCTGTATCTTGCCGGTACTTAGCTACGGAGCAGAAACCTGGAGACTCACAAAGAGGGTTCAACTTAAATTGAGGACGACGCAGCGAGCAATGGAAAGAAAAATGGTAGGTGTAACCTTAAGAGACAATAAGAGAGCAGAGTGGATTAGGGGACAAACGGGAGTTAAGGATATCATAGCTGCAATAAAGAAGAGGAAATGGACATGGGCCGGGCATGTAGCACGTAGACAGGATAACCGCTGGTCATTAAGGGTCACCAACTGGATTCCCAGAGAAGGGAAGCGGGGTAGGGGGAGACAAGGTTAGGTGGGCAGATGAGATTAAGAAGTTTGCGGGTATAAATTGGCAACAGCAAGCACAGGACAGGGTTAACTGGCGGAACATGGGAGAGGCCTTTGTCCTGCAGTGGACGTAGACAGGCTGATGATGATATATATATATATATATATATAGTCTAGTAGATCCTCCGTGAGCGGTCACAACGTGGTTTATTTCGACGTTTCGGCCTAGAGTCTGGCCTTCATCAGGAATAAAGATACAGTTTGTCTGTGCTCAGCTTTATACAATCTCAAATCAGAGGGCAAGGAAGAGGAAAAAAGGAAAGAAAAAAAAGAAAAGAAAAGGAAAGAAAAAAAAAGAAAAATATTACACGGTGGACGCCCCTCGGGTGCCCCCCTTCCACTTTTCCCTCCACTTCTCCCCATCTCTCTCCCCCCTCTCTCCTTCACCTATCTTATGTCAGGGGTCTGTGTATGTTTCCGTTCACTAGCGCATTCCTCACTAGCGCGTTCACTAGCGGATGGGAATGCGCGTTTCAGACGTTCACTTTGAAACGTCTGAAACGTCTGAAACGCGCATTCCCATCCGCTCCAGGCGTCGTTTACCGACGACCACGTAACCTCAAAGACACCCTTGTCCACTCCCAAATTAACACATCACCCCCCAATAATTCCTGCCGCCCTTGCTTAAAGCCACGATGTCTTGTATGTAAGGCGATGCGAGAAACAGACAAAGCAACCAGCACGCAATCCAAGTTTTCGATTAACATACGAGGAAACCTAACATGCGATTCCTCTAATGTGGTGTACCTACTCGAATGCAACGTGTGTGGTATGCAGTACATTGGACAAACAGAAACACCATTTAGGATTCGCTTCAATAATCACAGAGCCCATGCGAAATCAGCCCCAAGTCTACCTCTATCAAAACATCTCAATCTTCCCGACCATGCATTCGACAAACTATCAGTAACGCTCTTAGAGACGGGATTTAAATCAAATCGAGAACGTGAACAACGAGAGTCATACCTTATCCACCGATTTAACACCCTCGATAGAGGAATAAATGAGAATCCCGGTACACTTGCAGCAATTAAAGCATTAGAAAACAATAACGGCAACAATGAAAATAGTAACTGAGTTCACGGCACTGCAGTTGCGAAGGGCACTGGACAACCTAAAACAATTCCAAGTGTAACGACTCTTCCTAAGTGCAGCTGTCGTCTGTTTTCTGTTTTATTTTACTACCCAATCAATTGTGCCATGCACGACATGCCCAACAGCAACCATGTGCACAGCCGGGAGGCCCCCACGACACGCGTAATTTAGAAGCGGGCCAGGAATTCGCATTGCACGCGCTTGCACAGCCTACCGCAATACGGGGCACCCCTATTTTTTACGACGAAATGTTGACAGGGCGCGGAGTAGTTAAAGGCTTAGAACTTCCTAAAATGCCCCCTGACCAGCCTCTGCCACAATACGCGGCCCCCGTCCTTCTACGACGAATTATTTACGGGACCCCGAGTAGTTAAAGGCTTAGGACTTCCTGAAAAAGCTCTTTTTTGCCCCACACCGAACCGCCAGTGCCAGGAGGGGCCGTCTGATCGGGAGGAATGCGCTAGTGAACGGAAACATACACAGACCCCTGACATAAGATAGGTGAAGGAGAGAGGGGGGAGAGAGATGGGGGGAAGTGGAGGGAAAAGTGGAAGGGGGGCACCCGAGGGGCGTCCACCGTGTAATATTTTTCTTTTTTTTTCTTTCCTTTTCTTTTCTTTTTTTTCTTTCCTTTTTTCCTCTTCCTTGCCCTCTGATTTGAGATTGTATAAAGCTGAGCACAGACAAACTGTATCTTTATTCCTGATGAAGGCCAGACTCTAGGCCGAAACGTCGAAATAAACCACGTTGTGACCGCTCACGGAGGATCTACTAGACTATATGCAACGCTACGGCCACTCAACCACCATGCCTGCCTATATATATATATATATATATATATATATGAGATCTAACAGGCAGTAATGCCAAGGAATGTACAGGGGAAGTTAATCGAACCTACGGCCTTCGAATAACGCGTTCAAGAGCATCGAACGCGTTATTCGAAGGTCGTAGGTTCAATTCCTGCTCACGGCTGGTTACTTTTTCATCCACGTTTCTTTCTTCTTATTTACATTCCATTGGTTCTATTAACTTCCCCTGTACATTCCTTGGCATTACTGTCTGTTAGATCTCATTATTATTGTGTTAAAACACGCAAAAACGAGCCCTTAGGTATACACGTCTTTCCCTTATTTTATATATATATATATATATATATATATATATATATATATATATATTTGTATATATTGTAGGCATCTATTATGCGGTTCATCCTCATCTGAACAGCCGTCAATCATCATCATATGTTCTGGCTGACAATCATCATCTTCTTGGAACGTGCGTTCTTTTTCGGGTCCGTTGCGCTTGTTCGTTCGCGAGTTCACGACCAATAAACCTCTTTACAACCGAGTCGTCAAACGTGGTGGAGGTGGATTGACGTTCCCAGTACCTCTCCTTACAACGCCTACTCGATGGAGCTCTGTTTAGGCCGCCACTCGGACCCTCAGTCCGCCAACATGTCTCAGAGTGAGTGGGTGGATGCCCTTTCTGCTCCCGTCTCTGCGCCGCAAGCCGTCACTGCGTCGCAAGCCCCTCCTCTTTACATCGTAAACCACCAGCATGACCCTCCGATCTTCGCTGGTCTCCGCGGCAAAGATGTGGAGGACTGGCTCGATAACTACGATCGAGTAAGCGCAACTAATCACTGGGACGACTCTAACAAGTTCCGCCGAGTATCGCTTTATCTCACTTGCGTTGCCAAGACATGGTTCTTGAACCATGAGATCGACCTTACCGACTGGCCTGCCTTCAAGCAGCAGCTTCACCAAGTATTCGGCAAGCCAGCCGTTCGATCCGCTCTAGCGAGGAGGGCCCTAGATACTCGCCAACAACATCCCGGTGAGTCATACACATCTTACATTGAGGATGTCCTTGCGCTTTGCTGGCGCCTCAATTCTTCGATGTCCGAGTCGGAAAAACTGCGCCACATCCTGAAGGGCATCAGAAGCATTGCCTACAATGCCCTTGTTGCCCAGAATCTTTCTACTGTCACTGACGTCGTCTCTACGTGTCAGCGTCTCGACGAACTTGATTCTGTTCACCTTCAGTCGGGCAATAGTTAACACCGTACAGCAGACCGGGACCTTCGTGACATGATACGGGAGATCATACGAGAAGAACTTTAATCAATGGGCATCTCACAACCTTCTCCATCTGTCACACAGCCTTCAAGCATGGCCCTCCGTGACATCGTAAGGAGGAACTAACATCATTCACCTGTCCAGCCTACGTACAGCCACCTCCGTCTAGCCCTCCAACGTACGCGCAAGTTGCGGCCGCGCCTCCTCGCAACGTTAACTCTACTTCGCGGCTGCCATCATTCACGCCGGTTGCTGCTGCACCACCGGTCCACTGCCGGCCAATCCCACCCGACCCTCCGTCTGTCCACTTGAGTGCGCTATCTTCCGGTGCGCCGAACGCCCTCTACTACCCGCCTAGGCGCCCGTCTCGCCCAACATGCTTTTACTGTGGATATCGTGGCCATATATCGCGCTTCTGCCGCAAGCGCCAGCAGGACAAGCGTCGCGGGTACGACATTCACTAACAGCACTTTTCTAGTGGGGATTCTTACGCTCGGCGTTATTCATCTGGACAGCAGCGGTTCCTATCTCCGCCCGCGTCGACTGAGACGCGGAACACTTACCGTTCAAGCCGACGCCGATCACCTTCGCCCTTCCGTCGCTCCTCCTCTCCTCTTCAGCCAGCCACGTTTACGACTGACAACCGGTCGGAAAACTAAATGATGCAGTTTTCGGAGGAGAAACTGCATGTAACAGTAGGACTCATATTCCTCCAGCACGCCCGTTCAACATGGTTTCTGTTACGGTGGAAGGAGTGTTCATGGACGCTTTGGTGGACACCGGTGCTACAGTTTCTGTGATTAGGTATGATTTGTGCAAAAGCCTGAAAAAAGTAATGACACCTTATAATGGACCCAATATAGTTGAAGCCCAGGGAAACACTATCCACCCTTTTGCTCTTTGTACTGCTCGTGTGTCTTTTAATGACATTTTGCATTAAATCGAGTTCACTGTGCTTACTCGGTGCTCTCACCAGCTAATTCTAGGGTGGGACTTCGTATCTTCTTCTTCAGCCGCTATATGTTGTGGTGAACAGATTCTGCACCTAACTAATACGGACTCCATGTTCGACGAAGGCGTCTACAAGCCACTACGCCTGTTCGCTCGCGAAGATCTCGAACTACCGCCACATCAAGAACGAATTGTGACCCTGATCTTTAAGGACATCGACCACGGTGACGTCTTGGTGTCCCCTTCGTCGACTTGTGTCGCAAAAGGCGTAGCCCTTGAATCAGGTGCCGTACGCTTTCACCATGGCTCCGCGCTCGTCATTGCTACGAATGAAACGCCAGAGAAAGTTCTCCTGCCAGAGGGCACTGCAGTAGCCTGTGTTGTGGATGCTGAGCCTGTCAGAGTCACGCCACTTAAACCTGCCTCTACCAACGACCGTTCTATGAGTAAGTCTGGCTCATCCTCTCCCTTCACAGCTCTTATCAGTGATGACTTAACAGCTATCCAGGCGCAGCAGTTGCTTGCGTTATTAACGAACCACGCCGATTCTTTCGACACCTGCTCCTCAACGTTGGGCCGAACTACCGCTGCAGTGCATCGCATTCAGACGGAGGGAACATCTATTGTACATCGCCGCCCGTACCGCGTGTCTCTCGCTGAGCGAAAAATCATCGAGAAAAACGTCGCTGACATGCTCCAACGGCAAATGATTCGTCCATCAACTAGCCCTTGGTCATCCCCTGTTGTTTTGGTACGAAAAAAAGATGGCTCCATGCGCTTTTGCGTTGATTACCGGGCACTTAACAACATCACACGCAAGGACGTATACCCCATGCCACGCATCGACGACGTCCTTGATTCACTGCACGGCGCCGAATACTTTTCAAGCCTTGATTTGCGTTCGGGATATTGGCCAATTCCCATGCACGATGACGACAAAGAAAAAACGGCATTTGCGACCCCCGATGGCCTATACGAATTTAACGTGATGCCTTTCGGGCTCTGCAATGCGCCCGCGACGTTTGAACGCATGATCGACACCGTCCTGCGTGGTCTGAAATGGAAGACGTGTCTCTGCTACCTTGATGACATTATTATCTTTTCATCAACGCTTTCTCAGCACCTGAGGCGCTTGGATGACGTCCTAACATGCCTCACTGGTGCGGGTTCAGCTCAACGCTAAGAAGTGCCGTTTCGCCACCAAATCCATCAAGGTTCTCGGTCATGTCGTCAGCAAGGACGGTATTCGCCCTCACCCCGAAAAGATCACGGCCGTCCTTCGATTTCCATGCCCCACAAGACTTAAGGATTTGCGAAGTTTTCTTGGCCTCGCATCATACTTTCGTCGATTCATACGAAATTTCGCTTCAATAGCTGCGCCACTTCACAAACTACTTGCATCTAATGCACCCTTTGTGTGGTTCGAGGAATCCCTATCGGAAAAATTGCCATGGTGGATACTGGAAAACATGGTGGGAGTAGTGGAAATAATAGTGGGCATTGTAGAAATTATGATGGCTATGGTGGGACGTAGTGGAAAATACGGTGGTTATGCTGGGACATACTGAGTGGTATGGTGTACAGATGATGGGTAAAGTGGAAATGATGGTGGAAAGCAGAGGCTAGATAGTGGGCAATAATGGGACACTCTGCCCACCATCGCGATAATGCTGGGAAGCCCTGAGCATATGGTGGGTGGTGCTTATTATGGTGGGCTACATGGTGTACCAAGTTGAGAAACTCTTCCCACCATTGCGATAATGCTGGGAAGCACTAAGCAGATGATGGGTGCTGCTTGTTATGGTGGGCCACATGGTGTACCAAGCTGAGAAGCTCTGCCCACCATCGCGATAATGCTGGGAAGCAGTAAGCAGATGATGGGTGGGCTTATAATGGCGTGCAATTTATATAGTGTACAAAGCTGGGATCTGTACACTACATGTTCTACCACCATGATTTCCACCAAAAGTTAGGCCTACTGACCGAGCCCGTACAATTGTGTTATCCGTGCTTCCGGGTTTCAGAATACATGATTACGACGATTAAGTATGACAATACAGCGCAGCCATATGGCATCAACTAACCTAAGTGAAGCATTTTTCATTGTGTATGGTGTCCGCTCAAGAAGCAACAAATATCGATGCGACGCAATTAAAGAGCTCCCAGAGAACGTAATTAAGTGTCTTCTCACCGACAGCCGCTGGTCACACTCGCCGGCACTTCTCTAGCTTTTGTACGAGAACTCAGACGTGGCAATTCGTGTGCTTGGTGAACCAATATGACAGCGTAATGTTTCCGGCACACTGCACTCGTTTTGGCCAAGCCGTTATGTAGTTGTTGCTTTAGCGAAAGAGCTACAGCATTGCGCTGGCGCGACCACCCTCTGCATTGCGTGAAAAGCATCCCAATACTCAGTCAAATAAATTAGGCGGGCGTATCTATGGAATGAGCCTAGAAGCGTCATAAAGCGTGAGCAGATGTCGCCCTTTAGAACGAGCGCGAAACGGATATTAAACTTGGCAGACCCCGCCGGTAAACTGTCGCTGCTCCTCAGTCCACTTGGTTTTTTTCTTCAAGTTGTGAATTGCAAAAAAATAGCACTAGTGTCATTAACATAGTGGCAATCGTTACAGGCCGCAGTTGCTTGTGTTTAATAAATGTGCAATATTTAGTAGCAGGTGTAGATCTTGTCTATGTTGTGCACACGACAAACATAACTAAGTTTAACCTTAAGTTTGTATGGCAACTAAGTATTTAACACGCAATCAACGTCATGTTCGCTTGATATTGTCTTTATTGCTCAAGTACTTTATTATATACCATGAAAAAAAAAAGTTGGTGTGGCGCAGTGGTTAGCGTCTTCGAATGGGAATCCGCAGGTTGCACGTTCGATCCTCCGTGGCGCCTTGTTTTTTTTTTTTACGGGACGGGTGTTTTTTATACCGTTTTTATAGAATTCTTTTTTATTTTTTGTGGCAGCTCGTCACGGTGATTCTGACGTCATTGCGCGCTCAAGTGTTGCCGGCACTGCAGCACCCACCATACCCACCATGCGCCATGGTGGGCGTTTCCCACCATTCACCCACTACATTAATCCACTATAATGGTGGGTGGTGGTTTCCACCATGCCCACGATTCGTTTTTTTTTCGATAGGGATGTCAGTCGGCGTTTCACCTATTGAAGAAAGCTTTGACGTCAGAGCCTGTACTCTGCCATTTTGATGACACCGCCCCAACACTCCTGCATACCGACGCCAGCGGTCGCGGTATAGGTGCTGTTCTCCTCCAACGTGATAACTCTGGACGGGAAAGGGTCATCGCACATGCTAGCCGAGTGCTTACTTCTACCGAAAAAAACTATACCATCACTGAGCAGGAGTGCCTCGCTGTGGTTTGGTCCATACAAAAGTTCCGTCCTTATCTGTACGGCCGTCACTTCACCATCATAACAGACCACCACGCCTTATGCTGGCTTTCTACAATGAAGAACTTGTCCGGACGCTTGGGTCGTTGGATTTTACGCCTACAGGAGTATCAGTTTGAGATTATTTATAAATCGGGCAAAAAACATCAAGACGCCGACGCTCTTTCTCGTTGCCCACTACCTACGGCGTCGTTCGACACTTCAGCTGCCACCTCCAACGACACCAGTGCGGACGTGACTGCCACTTCTGTTGCCTTGCTCGCCTTGCTGTACCAACCGCCAATCGACGATGAACAACCTTTCAGTTCTCGCCAGCAGGCTGACCCGTATTGTCGGCGCATTATAGACCACCTCTCAGGAGCTACGCGTCCACCCAATGCACGCCTTCGTCGACAACTCGAACACTTCAAATTTCTGGATGGTGTGCTGTATCGTCACATATATCACCCTGACGGCCAACGCTGGGTACCTGTTCTGCCACGCGCTCTTCAACATCATGTACTTAACGCGTTTCATGACGATTTGACTGCTGGCCACCTAGGCTTTCACAAAACCTACGACCGCATTCGAATCCGCTTTTATTGGCCTGGGATTTCTACCAGCGTAGCAAAGTACGTGGGTTCCTGCTCTCCGTGCCAACTTCGCAAACTTCCGACATCTCCCCCGGCTGGTCAGTTACAGCCAATGACGTGCCATACAACACCTTTCGAGGTCGTCGGTGTCGATCTTTATGGGCCCCTTCCTGTTACTGGTGCTGGAAATAGATGGATAGTCACCGCCGTAGACCATATGACACGCTACGCCGAGACAACTTCAGTAGCTACTGGTTCAGCATCGGAAGTTGCTGACTTCGTCCTTCAGGCCATAATTCTACGTCTTGGTGCTCCTCGTGTACTTCTAAGTGACCATGGAAAGGTGTTCTTATCACAGCTTTTAGGTGAAGTTCTTCGCGTTTCTGGTACCACACACAAGATGGCGTCTAGCTACCATCCTCAAACAAACGGTCTGACCGAAAGATTTCATCGAACCCTTGCCGACATAATCGCCGTATACATTCAACCGGATCACAGAAACTGGGATAAACTTCTACCGTTCCTCACTTTCGCCTACAACACCGCTGTTCAGCGCACAACCGGCTACTCACCATTTTATCTCGTTTACGGACGTTCACCTACTTTCTTTATCGATGTTTCCTTCTTCACCAGCAATGGCCCTCCATCACCATCTTCTTGCGAATAATATATTTCTCGCCTTGCCCAGTGCCGCCAGCGCGCTCGTATGAACACGGAAGCTACGCAACAAGCAAGGAAGGCCGTCTACGACACCTCTCATCATGTGGTATCATTCCGACCGGGTGACGAGGTGCTGCTATTGACACCAATTCGCACACCTGGTCTCTGCGACAAGTTCCAGCCTCGATTCATCGGCCCATATGTTGTTTTAGAGCAGACTTCACCTGTCAACTATCGTGTGACGCCTCTCGTCGTGCCAACTGACCGCCGTTACCGCAGCACCGAAATTGTACACGCTTCCCGCATGAAGCTTTTCACACGACGTTCCTCGTCACCTTGACTACCCGCCCGCAGCGGCAGGCTGGCCGCTTCTACGTGGGGGGGCGGGGGAATCAGTGTAGGCATCTATTATGCGCTTCATCCTCATCTGAACAGCAGTCAATCATCATCATATGTTCTGGCTGACAATCATCATCTTCATGGAACGTGCGCTTCTTTTTCGGGTGCGTGGCGTTTGTTCGTTCCCGAGTTCACGACCAATAAACCTCGTTACAACCGAGTCGTCATAATATATATATATATATATATATATATATATATATATATATATATATATATATATATATATATATATATATATATATATATATATATATATATATATATATATATAAGGGAAAACAGCGGATAATACTGCCAAGGAAAAGGAAAGTATAGGGGAGGTTATTGCCCCGATTTGTAAGGTAAATGCGAAGAAAGAAAAGGGAATGAAAGATGAAAAGATAACTTGGCGTGGGAAAGAACCGAAACTGCGACCTTGGAAAAATGCATTCGATGCTCTACCGGTGAGCTACCACGGCGGCTATCTCCTCAGCCACTTTATTATATATATATATATATATATATATATATATATATATATATATATATATATATATATATATATATATATATATATATATATATATATACCAAAAACAAAAGTGATGCTTGGTCCGGGTAAGATTATCCGTATAGGGAAGAAGACGCACGTACGAAGTAGTTTTATTGACGTTTCGGCCGCGGGTCCGGCCTTCATCAGAATACAGTTGATGGCACGAGTGCTGTTTATATACATGTGCATATCAATGAGATACAAATATGAAAACCGGCATGAAAGTCGATATATGGGCATATATATGCAAGTCACACAATATGAAGGACACTTAATACACGAGTAAAAAGATATTGCTTCCATGCGCAAGCACGTGGCGAACACGCTGTTCACCAAAAAGATGAAACGCATAAAAGATAAAGCACATAACATGAAGAGTTGTCCAACCGGTAATAGCAAGGGGAAAAAAGAAGAAAAAATAATAAAATACAAATAAAAAATCCCAAAGACGTTAGGCAACTAAGTTTTCCTACGTTTTCATTTAGACCGGATGCGACGGCGTCGAACTTATAGATGAGGAATGATTCACGGGCTTCTCTATCATAATTTGTGCGGAAACCAGATTCTAGTAATGTGACCTGTAGATTTTCAAAAGAGTGGCCAGGAAGGTGCACGTGTCTTGAAATGGGCAAGTGGGGCAAGGTGTTAGCATGAGATTTATGGTTATTAAAACGCAGTCTAAAAGGCCCTTCTGTTTGACCAATGTACTGTATTTCACATAGTGCACATTGTATCATGTATATCACGTTCTTAGAATCGCAGTCAAGATTGCCTTTGATTTTTAAGGAAAAGTTGGAAGCTGTACTAGTGACCTGTTGGCATGTGCGCATGTACGGGCATACTTTGCATCGTGGTTTTTGGCAAGGATGGCACCCGATCGTGTCAGGACTGTCTGCTTTCGACGATGATGACGATGAGAGTATGTCTCGAATAGTTTTAGCTTTGCGATACACTGCTTTAGGTGGTTCGGTGAAAATGGTTCTTAAGCGTTCACTTTGCATTAGAATATTGTGGTGCTTTCTCAGCACATACGAAACGCGCGGAACTGACGCAGAATGGGTAAGGACTAAGTTTGTCTGCGGTGAGGGAGTCGAGTTTTTAGCAGCGCACAACAGCGTTCTACGATTATGCATGTCAGCACGTTTTATTGCATCATCAATTAATTGTGGCGGATATTTTTGTTTGACTAGAGCATCCTTTAGTATTCTGCAATTTTTTTGAAACTCTGATTGCTCTGAGCAGATTCTTTTAAAGCGTAAAGCCTGACTATAAGGGATGCTAGTTTTGCAATGTTTCACGTGGCTACTGTCAAAGTGCAAATACTGTTGCCGGTCTGTAGGCTTCCTGTATAGAGCAGTGGATAGCTTATCATTTACAATCGAAATGCTTACATCAAGAAAGCTGAGCGTTGAAAGCTGAGCGTGTGTGTGTGTGTGTGTGTGTGTGTGTGTGTGTGTGTGTGTGTGTGTGTGTGTGTGTGTGTGTGTGTGTGTGTGTGTGTGTGTGTGTGTGTGCGTGTGTGTGTGTGTGTGTGTGTGTGTGTGTGTGTGTGTGTGTGTGTGTGTGTGTGTGTGTGTGTGTGTGTGTGTGTGTGTGAGAGAATTTAAACGTGGGAGTGTTAGTCTGCGCCATCTGTAGCCAAGGTGGCGAGTGAGTGAGTGAACAAACTTTATTTAACCAGCGGATTGAGGCGTGGGCCTAAGCCGCGCCAGGGGCGGTGGAGAGACCCTGTGTCTCAGCTACCTCTCGTGCTCGCTGGATGGCCGATATTTGATCTGTCCGATCTGAGTTGATCAGCGCGGCTCTCCACCGCACCCCAAGCTGTTCTGGGGAGACTGCATTGGCGTCCTGTATCTGTGTGCATTCCCATAACATATGCTCTAGGGTGGCGCGTCTCATGCTACATAGCTTACACGAGTCATCTGGGTATAGTTCGGGGTAGATGCGATTTAGGTGCTTCGGATTGGGAAATGTTCTAGTTTGAAGTCGCCTCCAGTCAACCTCTTGAGTTCTGTCTAATGTAGAGCTAGGAGGTGGAAATCTGCGGCTTGACTTTTGGTAGAATTGGGTAATGTCACAGAACCTAAACATTCTGTCCCTCTCCCACCACTCCTCTCCTCCCGGTACCTCATGTGAAGCTCCATCGCGAGTGCGGTAAGTGAGACCTCGCGCTACGCGGTGAGCTGCCTCGTTGAGATTGGTAATGGGACACGCACACGGGGTGTGGGCTGGGAACCATATAATATACCTTTCTTCGAATTCCTCGGATGATGTAAGATTTCAAATCAAATCAAATCAAATCAAAGTTTATTTACATCCTGAAGATGTGGGCAAGCTTGGGCGAAAAGCGAAACAATTCACTTGAGGAAAGTCCAAGCCCCCATATACAAGGCATACAGTAGAGACACACAAAGATGTGAAAACGCTATCAGAAAACAAACTAGCGCGTTACATACATGAAAAAAATACTAACACAAATACTCTCACGGAATCATACCAGCGCGTTACATGAGAAAAAAAGAGAAAGGAGTAAAATGTTTAATGTGACACTTTAAACCTATTGTTTCTACAATATTTATGACAACAATAATACAGGGTATGTGTAAATGTTCATGCCGATAGTCAATCGATAGAGATAATGATTTGACCCAACAATTTATTCAAAAGAACAGGCAAACATCAAACAAACAAAAGCAATGTAAATATATCTCTCTTCATACAGTACAGCAAATATTTTTTTTACGGTGATTGGTTACAGGAAGTGTTTTTTAATATGACTTATACTGCGTTTCTTTACTTCTATTTCGCTTCTGAGGAGAGTATTTAGCAAGTGAGGCAAACAATACTGTAACATTTGTCGTCCGTATTCAGTTCGGCAGAAGGGGATGTTCCAGAAGTCTTGTTTGCGGAGAGAATAGAAAGGAGCATTTCCTCTTAGATTAGCAAGATTTTGAAGGTCATGCTGATTTTTATAAACAGCCTTTTTATATCTGATAGCTAGTTTCCAATCATAAAATTTTTCAATGGGTACAACGTTAAAACGATGAAACAAATCCTTTGTGTGCGCATAATATTCAACGTTAGCTATGGACTAAACAGCCCTTTTTTGTAACATTAATATTCTATGGTTATTTCTCTGTGTGGAATTTCCCCACACCAAAAAACAATAATTTATGTGAGATAAAAAAAGCGTGTTGTACAGCATGAGTTTTATCGATACAGGAAGAATGTGTCGAAATTTTGCAATAGCACCCACACTTTTAGCCACGTGAGATTGAACGTGGTCAAAATGATCGTCCCAGGACATATTTTTTTGAAACAGCACACCTAAAATTTTTATTGAGTTCACAAATTCTATAGGCGCCGTGCCTAAAAATAAGGAACTATCAATGGTGACTGAAAGCTGACGCGGATGAAAAAGAACGGCTTTTGTTTTTTTATCATTGATCAACAGCGAGTTTTCTTTACTCCACTTTTGTATGTCTTCAAGGGCGTTATTTATTTCAGGTGCTAAAATTTGCAAATTTTTTCCAGTGAAAAATAGGCTGGTGTCATCAGCGTAAATTACATAAGTTGGTGTTTTGTTGATAGTGTTTATGTCGTTTATGTAAAGGATGAACAATAAAAGACCCAATATGCTTCCTTGCGGAACGCCAGTGACTACCTGCTGTAGCGATGAAGCGGCCGTTCCTATGCTGACACATTGAAACCTATGCTTCAAGTAGGATTTTATCAAAAGCAGTGGCGCGCCGCGAATACCATATAGTTGCAGTTTTTCTAACAAGGTTGCAAGCTGAATCCGGTCAAAGGCCTTAGAAAAATCTATGTAAATGCCTACACATATCTGTTTTAATTCAAAAGCCTTAAGAATGATTTCCTTCTGGGTTAGTAGTGCAGATTCAGTTGATTTGCCGTGGAGAAAGCCATGCTGAGACTCATTAATTAAATTGAAAGCGTGACTAAATTTTGTTATTTGTTTTGTTATTTGCCTTGCGGGCGAGTATGTTAGTTGCCTCCTGAGATAGTCTTCCTCGTGCATAGTTACGGATTGCCGACTGCGAGTCGCTGATGACATACCTATACCTTGGGGAAATTATGGCCTGTGCTATAGCCACCTCTTCCGCAATTTCTGAATTATCAGAGCGTATTAAGCAGGCGCTTACACATTTACGGTCGGTGTTTATTGCTGCCGCAATAAACACGACCATTTCACGACC
The DNA here is from genome assembly GCF_043290135.1 of Rhipicephalus microplus. Lineage (NCBI taxonomy): Eukaryota > Metazoa > Arthropoda > Arachnida > Ixodida > Ixodidae > Rhipicephalus > Rhipicephalus microplus. The sequence goes on from NW_027464588.1 coordinate 8,800,478, forward strand.
ATTTCGATAGCTTCGCATATGCCAAATTTGGTATTACATGACGCCAATGGATGACGAAGGTATGGGACTGGTGCAAGCATGATAGTAATGAGACGCGCATCGTGCGAAAGCATGACTACATGCCACAGTCAAGGCACCAATTCATTTCGACGTGACGCGGTACGCGTGCTCGCCGGCGTTGCCACGCCAGGCGCCAGTCCTGCCATATACTCATAGGCGCGCGCCACGCTACGTTGCTTCAACGCATGCGCGTTTCAGTGTGTTCGGCATCCCTTTGTCACGAAAAGAGGGAGACGCAGTGTTGTCTGGGTAACGCATCGGCGCAAAATGCAGCATGTCGCATTTCGCACCGGTTACCGTCGGGTCGCGCTGACGCTGGTCGCGCCTGGCGTCAGACTATAGTGTGCTCGCGTTTTGCTAACGTTGCGTTGCTGTGCGCAGCGTGTGCTCGCGGCAACACTACATTGGAGTATATTGGGTCCTTCATGATGTGCTCGTGGCCGTTTTACTAGCTCCACATATACCAAAATTGGTGTTACGTGACGACATGGATGACGACATACATGGATGACGACATATATGACTGGTGCAAACATGATAGTCCTGTCCCGCGTGTCATCTAGGAACATGACAACATACCACGCTCACAGCGCGTTTGCGGTCGTTTCGCTAGCTCCATATATTAAAAATTTGGTGTCACGTCACGTGAATAAATGAAGAAGATAAACGACACATTCAAACATGATAATCACGAGACGGAAATCATGTATGGCATCACTTACCTTCATCTCGTGACGTGTTGCTTATTTTCAAGTGGCATTTCAACATTTCTCATTCGTGCTTCGCATATAATTGATTCCCGTTGTAAGTGGGATTTGACATTTTTTTTATTGTATCTCACATCGCGCTTGAAAGCTTTAACTTTTCTTTGCATCAGCATACCTATGGAGAAAAGTAGTTGGATCTAGCATTCTTCCGTCAAAGGTTAGCTTCAGATTAACTTCACTTTCACAAGTTTGAGAAGAAGTTACTTGAACCATGGGCAGCCTTGCTGAGGCCATAGCAGGAGAGGAAGTTGCTCTAAAGTGAATCACATCAATACAGAATCACTCAGCAGGCGAACTGCGCCCAGTCTTTAAACGCGGATAGGCGTGACATAAATTCAGCTCCTATTTGAAAAGAACAAATAAAAACCAAGAAACCTGGCTTGCAGCTTTTTTTGCAACATTCAAACTCAAACAAAGGGACCGTGATAATCCGTTCGAATTTGATATCTTGATTTTTATCCAGCAAACGTACTTCGGAGAACGGCTTAAGTTTTGCTGGTTTATTGAATGTTCGTCGCTGTTTTTTCGGGCGTTTTTAATGTAAGAGATAATGCAACGGAGTAACCAAATGCTTGGGTGGCTTTATGATAAAAGTACTTTATTTATGTATATTTACATTTAGGTATCTTATTCAGGCCATCCAATATTTTATGCTTGGACTTTGAGTGTTCTTACGTTATCAAACGCAAGTCTATGCAACAAAAGCGTCGCCAACCTATATATATATTAGAAATTCAGCACTCAGTTGCACTTACCATCGATTTCTTTGTTTTTTGCGGTCTTGTTCGCACATACTCCCGCTCTAGTATCCTACATCAAATACGAGCTCACATGACACACCGCACTTCTGGACGCTGTCGTTATTCACAATTCATGTGATAGGGCTATTCTTAGAATCAAAAGTTGCTGGGGTCATGGGTGTAAAGCGGGAGGGGGGGTTGTAGAATTTTCACACTCAAACAGCTTCAGCTTTTTTTGTGTGCGCATACATACAAATGAGTAGGACCTCCTACCCGTCGCTCCATAATCCCCGATACGCTCCAGACGCATGCATATTCTTTAAACCGTATTATATTATCGTAAAGCGACAAGCACTTGCCTCCTGAATTGTGCATGGCACTTTCGCTTCACCGGGCCATCCGTAAGAACTATGCGATTGATCTTTATCACGTTAAAAGTATACGCTGCAAATCTAGAACAGTGCAGTCGGTGAAACTACCGTCTTCACTGCTTCTACAATACACAATCAGCACGCTCAATTTCTAGAGGCCAGACCCCGCTGCCCGGGAAACCTGTCGTGTTCGAACATCTTAAACTTCTACTTTGATCGCAACAAAACGTTTCCTACACCAATAGTTATGTCGTCGGTACTGCTTTCAAAATGATCCATGCTTGGCTTGCTACATCGTAGTGTTCTCGCTAAAGTAAGAAATGCTCCTCTGCATGGCGTGGTTCTTTCTTTTGGAATACGAAAGAGCATGTCATCTTCTCTGATCGTGAACACTGGTTTTTGAAGGAGCGGGCGCTGCCAGGATGACATCGAGACTCAGGAGACTGAAACGGTGGGCCGCATTTTTATAGGCATTGCGTGCATTTTCGCTGCTTCTTGGACCTGTTTACAAAAATTTGTTGTCACAGATGTCAATAATATTTGAAGATAACATCTTCTTCTTGGACATACAATAACAATGATGAAAAAACAGACTTATCGTATATTCAATTTCTGTTTAGAAAAAAATTATTTACAGTATGCACAGAACACAAAGGCTTCATACCATTCCAGTAACAGGGCACATACACTTCGGCACATTTATGTATCACGACCAACATCACTGATTCAGCTGCACCACATATTGCTGCAACGACGACAGTACATGAAACAGGAATACAAATGACCACGTTGGCGAACGTACATCTTGCAATCCCCGCAATAGTGTTCGAGAAGCCTTGCACATCTTGCATTGTGACAAGCAGGAATACTGTTATCAGAAGAGAACAGGTTTTTGTTGACGTACTTAGCTTTTTTTAAAAAAGGCACAAACGTTCGCAACTTTTTCCGAGAATGGTTCGGTGTTTTGTCCTTTTATTTTCTCCAGTTATGCCTTGCTAGAAATAGCATCATATCTGCTGTGGATATTGTAAGCACCTAATCTTCAGGGTGTACAGAACCATCTAAGTTTTCACAATACTCAGGAGCACTAGGTTTCGTACTCACAAATTTTCTTCTTTAATTTCTCAGGGATGAAATCAATGAATGAACGCGTCTTTTTATTTGGCATAAAATGTTGAGAGATGGATAGAGAAAAGCTCATATTTATGCAGGCCATAAGGTTAGTCCTCCTTGGGCGCGCGGAGCCCTCAGTTCAGGGCGCCATTGGCTCGCGCCACTCCACATGGCCGCTGGATTACCTTACGTTGCTCTTGCGGCTCTGAGCTGTTCAGCGCAGTCCCTAGGAGGAATGTGAGGGTGAAGGAGTGTGGCGGTGGCCCAGTGGTTATCAACATTTCCAGGTGCAGTGCTATACCGTGGGCTTCACTCTATAATAGGGCCGCATGAGGGATAATATGTGGGGTGGAAGACATAAATGATGTAAAGGCAGGAGAATGAACTAGTATAAAGCTGCCGCCGAGCAGCAGCGTGCTCTCAGTTGAGTTAATGGTGTGGTGGCGGGAAGTGCATACGGCTTTGTGAGCGATACTGTAGTGTAGTGTATCAGTGACATTTATTGCTTCGTTTGATGCATGGATCGCCAGTGTTGGACAGCTCTTGTGATAGCGCCCGGTTTGTAACCTTTCAAGCTACCGCATTAGCGCGTTCATTGCCAGAGAGAGAGGCATGTTCAGGTGTCCAAGCGATGCGCACCTTGTGTTAAAAATTGGGGTGTGCAGTTGTCAGGATTCGGTGTGCGTTGGGTGTGACCTTTCTACGCGCATTATTCCGAAAGGCAGTTTTTGAATCAGTAGACACTGTGATTTGTTGAAAGGTTAAAGTTGAAAGGTTGTTGGAAATTAAAAGCTTTTTTAGTATTGTGATAAGTCTGTTCAATATTCGAGAACAATTTGTTTTATAGAAGTTCTCCAAAAACTTAAACTGATCACATAGCGGAATAGGAACATCATGCCATGCAAGTCTCTTTAGCACCAATATATTGAATATTGCACTCACCAGTTTAATCAGGGCTTCATTTATTCGGTCTTGGCTGTAGGCACGTATGGAGGAAAATCTAATCTACCAATTTTTCGTCACTGCACTTGCATTGTATTCGCACATACAAAGAATGCGGTGTCACTTGAGTGTAGGTTCTCAAGTGGAATATGATGTAGTTGCTGTGCAAGTCACGAATGAACGCTCGAGAAACGTCCGGGGCCATTTTGGAACAGTTCCCGCTTATACGTAGTGATTAGAAAACGGAAAACTATATCATCACTGAAGCGATTGACGTAGACCAGGTAAGAAGAATTTCCTCGCGATTTGCAGACTTGAAATCACTCACTGCTGTGTCATGAGAGAGACTTGATGAATCTCATTGAGGTGAGTGAACTCCCAGTTAGCTTTGCAAAAGAGTTCTGCCTCGCGTAACTGTTTAAAGCAGTATCTTTTTTCATATTTACCTTCTGCATTATTCACCATTTACAGGCTACATAATTATAAAGATGCACAGCAAATCACATTTACCGAAAGAAAATGCTAGCCGTACACACTCATTTTGGCCTGTCAAGATTTCCTTTCACTTTTTATCTTTTTTTCAGTTTGCCCTACGTCATCAGTGTGCTTTAGAAAAAACTGTATAGGTGTATTTTCTGAAAAAAATTGCGCGACCTATGATATAAAGATGGCATTCAATGTTTTATTATATTTACATTATTAATTACCAGAAAATTACATTACAGAAGCTGAACAAAAGCCAGCCAGCGATAATTGTCACACAGCGCTGAAACAGCGAAGCTGATACCGCTCCTCAATCACGCCACGCCACTACTGTGTTTTCTTGTCATTCCTTCATCTCCGCTTAGCTCTGTGTCAGCGAGAACGAGTCTGCTGGTGCAGAGCCAACTGTGAATCTTTAGTCTTTGTTGTAAAGCGTCACTTTCCCGATTCGTGTCGTGCCAACTGATTGGCTCAACCGTCTAGCTGTATCTTCGTCACCCTTGGCATGGTGCAGTTTTCTTCTTGCTGCAGAGCTTCAATCTCGTGACAGTGTGACGCCACATGACCAGCGCTACTTCACTGGATAGAGATTCCTCCACTATGAATAGCTAGGCTGTTAAAAGCATGTTTCGTTTATCATGCCATCAGATTAATATTGTCGTGCTCGCACTTGGTGACGTTGTGCTTTTTTTATTGAAATATAAAACAAACGAATGAGTTTTTGTCACCATTATTTGGTGGCGACTACCCCTTTTCACTTGATCGTCACAAATAAAAATAGAAAAAAACAAAATAGCATATATACATATATACAGTCCTTCCTGCATAGGTGAGCGCAAAAGATATGGCCAGAACAAACACGTAGTCGCCCCGCTCACTTTTAACTATAGTCCGCTCAGTAGTGGTCACAAGTTTTCGTTTCTCCGAAGAAGTGTTGCAGCGCCTTCATTGCTTTGCCATTTGTTTTAGATGGCCATGGGCCTAGTATTTTATCCAACGCAAACGCCCACTCGGGATCTAACGTATGGAGTTACTGTTCGAGTCACCTTTGGTGTGTGTCGTGTTTCGGACGTAATGTTGTTTGCCCAGCCCCTCAAGCTGCCCACGCAATGAATGAAATCTCTGAAGTTCTGCAATTAAAGATTATACCGCGGTTGTTACATAACGAAATGGGATTGGGATACTAAAACTGTATGGTGTAACATTAGTGATAGGTAGTGACATAAATCACTAATCATAAATCACATAAGTCGCTTACTCAATAATAAACAAAAACACCCACGTTGACTACGAGGGCATTAGCTACATGTGCAAAAAAAATGGAAAAATAAATGTGTAAAACACAAACAAAGACATAAATAAGCAAATAAATAAACAAACGGTAAAGGCTTGTACTAAGCCACCGAAGTGGTGAAAGAGTGTAACCGGCTGATTGAGAAGACTAACCTGCTTGCTTGTTCCTTGTTTCTAGGCCTCAGCTAAGTGATGCAGGTTGTTTCTAGATTGCTTCTAGGTTATTTCTAATCTTTTATCTTGATGATCCTAGGTTGTTTTTACGTTGATTCTCAGCGCAGAGACGTTACAGTTATACCACGCACATTGCCCGGCACGAAACGGGCCCGTCGTCATTGGCGTTGGCCTTGCATACCTTCAAGCTCTTATCAGGGCTGTAGTCGCCTTTCATATTTCTTAGTATTCTCTCATTGTACTTACTCAGGTTCTTCGGCTCACCACCGCCACTTCCTAACAATTTTTTTGGGTTGTTTGTTTGGTTGTAGCCTGGGTACCATAATACATACCCACTCGAGGGGATTGGCCAAGAAGACATATAGTGTTTTATGATTGATAAGTACGGTATATTTCTTTCCAACAAAAATATTGTGAAAGAAAGAAAACATTGCAAAACTTAACAGTTGAGTTCATTCCTTCTAGTGGAACTTGTGTGCAGTATGATTAGGCTCGTTTCTGTGGCACTTACTCGTTTACGTACAGATAGCTTTCTGATAAGTCAGCAAAAAATTACTGTGAGACATAACTGTTTATTGGGCTACGTGTTACCTTCCTACTATTTAGGGGACCAGGGCTGAGTAGGAGATTTACCCAATATTGGTGACGCATAACCATTCGTGATGGGGATAAAACTTTGATACGATTTGTGCATAGATTGATTAGCTAAACAGCTTCGCTGTTAATGAATAAACAAATATATGTATTGTGCGTTGCCCAATTATTGAAAAACCCCTTCTTGGGTGTCCAACAGCTTGATGACCCAACCTCAGGTCTGAATATGTATTTGACTATGATTCATAATCGTCAGTAAAACTTCGAGGTTAATGCCTTCAAGACACCTAATCACAACAATGGGGTCGGACAATTTGGATTCTTGGCCTTTATATATTGTGAAATCTTTTGTTCGAACTTCTTCTATAAGAAAGCTCCAAGCAGAGGACAGTATAGATTGAATCAAAAAATGGCAGTTCGGTAAGGCATTAGAAACGCAGTTTGGATTGTTTTAGCTCCTGAATATGAGAAGAGTAGAGCATTGTGCCCACGCACTTTGTGCATAATTTTTTTCACCATTGCGTGCCATTCCGATGGTGGGGTGAGCGTGGACAAACTTGCATGTGTTAAGCGTGTTACTAATGGTCGGTTGCATGCTGCCTTCTTCGAGAGTTGTGAACTCAACAGCGAACATGCACAGCGCATATTAAATGCGAAGCATTTCTTGGCATACTTTGGTGACATTGAGCGTATCTATCTATCTATCTACCTATCTATCTATCTAGCCGCGTACGACTTTTAGCTGTCCTGGCCGTTTGGAGAATGGTATCAATACCAAACTTGATATGACATAACATGACTGTATACTAGTCATAACATAAAAATCATGATATGGATAACGTGAACGTCATGATTTACATTTCGTGGTCCTGCAGCTCTTGCGGTTGTTTCGTTCACATAGCGTGCTATAAAACAGGTTTGGTATTACATGACTGCATAATGAACACAAGCGACAGACCCTAAAATGAAAATCTTGCCATGTGTGTGATGTAACAACATGACTACACGTCACACTCATGATGTGCTCGCGGCAATTTCGCTAGCTTTGCATATACAATATTTGGTATGACGGAACGTGAATGGATGGTGAAGGTATGTGACAGGTGCAAACATGATAATCATGAGATGCGTGTCAAGTAACATGACTACATGCCACGCTCATTATACGCTCGCGGCCATTTTGCTAGCTTCACATGTCACAAATTCGTTATAACGGAACGTGAGTGGATGATGAAGGTGCCACGCGTTAACTGGTACAAACATGGTAATCATGAGATGCATGTCATGTGAAACGTGACTACATGCTACGCTCCTCATGCGCTCGCGGCCGTTTCGCTAGCTTCACAAGTACCAAATTCGGCATTACGTGACGCGAACAGACGACATAGGTGAACGACACGTCCAAACATGATGATCATAACATGCGTGTCATGCAACGACATGACTACGTCCCACACTATGGATGCATTCGTGACCGATTCGCTAGCTTCACATATGCCAAATTTGTTATTACATCACATGTGTGAATGACGAAGGTATGTGACTGGTGCAAACATGATAATCATGAGATGCGGATCATGTAAGAACATGAATACACGCCACATTTAAGGCGCCTATACACTTAGACGTGACCCGTTGCGCGTGCGCGCCGGCATTCGTTTCATTGCGTCACGCCGGCAATACCACGCCAGGCGCGATATCCCCCTAGTAGAGATCAGTGGATCTGCCCACTGACCTCCATAGTGGATCTGCCTGGCATATAGTCGCAGGCGGCGCTGCGTTGCTTTGACACATGCGTGTTTGAGCGCACATGGCGTCCGTTCGTCACGTCAATTATATCTCGCCAATTACCACCGGGCTGCGCCGACGGACGCTGGTCGCGCCAGTCACGTTTGGCTAGCGTGGCGTCGCAGCGCCCAGCCTGCGTGCGCGTCTACGTTGCGTCGGATTATATTGGGCCCTTCATGACGCACTCGCCGCCGTTTCGCTAGCTCCACATGCCCCAAATGTGGTATCACGGGAAGTGAATAGACGACGAAGGTAAATGACGCGTGAAAACCTGATAATCATATTATGCATTTCATGTAAAACTTGACTACATGCTACGCTCATAGCGTTGTCGCAGCCGTTTCACTTGCTTCATTCATACCAAAGTTGGTATCAGGTGACGTGAATAGATGACGAAGGTAAACTACACATCCAAACACGATAATCATGACATGTAAGTCATGTACGGCATAACTTACCTCCGTCTTGTAACTCGGTTCTCATTTTAAAGTGACCTATCAACCTTCCTCATTCGTGCTTCGCATATCATCGATTCCCACTGTACGTGTGTTCTGCCGATTTTTTTTATTATTACACATTTAGAAATGAAGTGACATTATAGTCATTTCTTATTCTTGTGTGTGTTAAGTTACGGCAACTCGTTATGTCCGATTAACTGTCCGCTTTAACTTCTTCATGCGTCTTGCCAAATCTTTTCAAACTTGGCTATTTTTACTTCATTTCAATTTGTACCTCGAGAACTACTCGAATAATATTGCAATTTAATCGAGTGCATTGCACATGGTTCTTGAATTTCATCCGTGAATATTTTCCCGACCTGCGTTGTGTTTTTTCCGCGTTTCTGTAAAACATTTATTGCGAGTTTCCGCCTGGTTCTTCTGTTTTCGGTTCTTTGTGCAGCGAAATAGCGCAATACATCGGCCTCGCTGGAACTCTTCACGACTACTTTTAGCCTTAATAAATGAAAGAGTCGTTCGAACACATAAACAAAATCAGAGAGGACATGTGCACTCTAGCTGCGTTGTCAAAAGTAGAATGCAATAGCGCTATCGGAGCCCATTTAGTACTTCATTTCATTTCATTTTATTTCAAGATCTCTTATTACATGAAAATACACAACACTGGTTAGACCCATAGCCACTGGCTAGTAGGGGGTCTAAATAAATATGCATTTAAAAAAACAGATTGTGTTAACAAAGCAGATATTTTATAAGTACACTTCAATCATACAAAAAAAATCGGAACGAAATATAAAAAGGAAACATATTTGTGATAAGTCATTTGCAGTATCTTGCAGCATTGTTCCATGCAAACAACGAATTGTATGTATACAATACATGAAATACATAATGGTACATATACCATGTCAAGTATGATTTTGTTAGACATATAATCTATACATAATGAAGTGGAGATTACAACGAGGTGTGTGTTAGTGTACCTGTTCATTTTTCTGCAGAAAGTATTTTTTAAGAGCACCGGCAAAACTTTTGCTTTCTTTTATTGGGCATGGTATATCATTCCAGAACTTTACTCCAGCAAATTGTAGCAATCGTTTGTCATAAACATTGTTAGTAGGCGGAAGATTGAAATTATGTAATGTGGCACGTCTGGTAAGGCGGCAAGAGGATGAAAATACTGATATATGAAAGGGCAGGTTATAAGAAATGACATTATAGAAGACACTTGGTACTTGCGTACCAAGTGTCTTCTAGTCACGAAAGCCGTGCTTCCGGTAACGTGAAACAATAATTTACTTAGAGAGAAAAAATTGTTTTTCTCTGTAAAGTCCTTTTATTTTCTTACACCTTTTTTGTCTGTGTGAATAATAAAAGCACAGAATGGTGGTCGCTGACTCATTATCACGTGACTCGCATGGCGCTACCTTAAGTTCCTCCACTTCGTCCTCGCGAAAGCGCTGCACCAACGCTCCTCAAGAAGGCCATATAAAAGGTAATTTAACGCGTGGCACTTGCCTTTTGGTAGCTTCAGGCGGCTGCATAAGAACCCCCACAGTTTTAAAATGTGTTTTTGTTTCGTTGCAGTTTCAAAAAGGAATTCCGGGTGAAAAGTGTGTTACCAACCTATCATTCTGCTTCTACCTTTTTCGCATAGACGCACGATTAAGAGAGAGTACCGAATTGTGGGTATGGGTCATGATGATTCAGGAAAAAGGATGCGATGGCAACGGTCACAAGCACCGACTGGTGCAGCAGGAAACGAGTTGTGGTACGTTTCGTTCGTTCTGAAAGCTCCTCTTTTTGTAAGCGCCTGTAAGCATATCGTGGTCATTATTTGTTGCAGGTGAACCCTTCCACTTGGTCGCTGCTGTTATAGGAAGCTGACGAGACCGCTCCGTTCTTCTGATACAGATGGTGAGGTACAAGGTAACACTTAGCGTGATCATCCCATGAGGATGTAAAACTTGACACAGCGCTCATGAAGATCGGCACCAGGAGAACCTTCCAAAGACTACCATTTACAAATATATGTTATTTGGTGCCCTCGCACAAGCACTATTTTGCTGGCTGTCAAGGAACTTATGATTTGCTTGAACGGTTGAACTGCTAGGTGTACACGTTGTGGAAAGTTTTCAGAGTTATCAAAGACAATGAACGGCAAGCAGCTCACAGCACCACAGTGTCGCTCATCTGACGTAAATTCAACGCAAGACGCAGGATATTTGGAGGAGCTTCACTCCGTTGTAAGCACTATGTGGAATGACTTCTTCCCTGTGATAGAGAGCTGCATCAAGAAAGATGGGATGCCACATGAAAAGGTGAAAAAAAGTAATGTCACGGAGGATCCAAGCATCACAGCCTCGGATAATCAGGAAAACTCAAACTTGGGAGATGCCTCCTGTGGGGTTTCCATCGTATATAAAAATTTAGGACCATCTCCCACATATACTCTTAGCTCCAGTGCAGCAGGCAGAAGTGATCCGCCTTCAGACTTGGAAGGTAGTTCAGCGACTTCCGAAAGCGAACAGATGTCCAGCATTTTAATAGACCACAATGTTCTCGGCTCGCACGAAAAACACGAAAACGAAAAGTCTGTGCTGAATTCTACCGGAAGGTTCAAGTGGTCAACACTCGATTCAGCAACCATGTCCCAACTACCAAAGGAAAAGCAGCTATTACCACCACGACTATCCACCACTGTTCCACGTCGCAGCGCTGCAAGCTCTGTTGCCAGTCCCATCAGCACCGAAGCGCTGAATCTTTTCCATCGACCTAATGACAACATATTCCAGAAACCTTCGGGGGAGCGTGTCACCTGTCAGACCAAAGAACCCAACACATTCCAGCACAGTGCCGATAAATTGCAGAAGTTTGCGGAACGCAGAGGCCCTGAGAGTAGCTTACCAGAGGAAACGTTTCTTCACCTTGACTCGTGCGTCTATTCGGACGCAAGTCAAGGCCCGTTAGCAGGTACTCTTGAGGGAATACGGAATGTTATGCTTTTCCTGGAATCTTTCCCTAGAACGTCGAAGTATTCTAGCAAAGACCCGACGGGAAAAGCTGGCGAAACTCATGAAATGAAGCGAGCTGTGGCAGTTTCATCGGAGCCGGCAAAAGATATGAAGGTCACTAACACCCAAAAAGCCGACTTTCATGAACACGCTACAGATCATTCACATTCAAGTCGAAGTCAGCCTCAACGTGTGGTTCCTGTCGAACATCATGCGGAGGCACCGAGGCCTGGCAAAGCAGAAGCGACTGCACCGGCTCCAGCTCCAGTTGCGCATCCTCCCCGAGTGCCCATAGCCGCCTCCCACCACTACACCTCCGAAAGCGCTCCGAAGTCGGTGGGAAAGCAATCTCTCGGCCAGCGTCTACTACAATGTCTAAAGTCTGCCGTAGCACCAGGACACAGGAAGCCTACAGTCGCAGTGATGACGATCTTTTTACTGGTGGTAGTTGTGACTGTAACCTGGAACTTCGACTACATCTTTCCGTCACCCTCGTCCGATATCAAAGACACTGCGGGACCATTCAAAGGCAGTACGAATGAGACTGAAGCTGATGAGGTCAAAGGTGTTCCTCTGGGGCCTTTGGGAATATTATTCACTGATAATTCAGTGAATAATGAGGAGATATGAGCGATTCAAGTGACACGTATACTGAAATTGCAATCTGTATTCATTGTGCTTAATTACGCATTGCTCATGCTTGGAACCACGAAGTATAAAACTCCTAATTACGTTTACGTTTTCGAACTTTCTCGCTTTTATTCTTGAATACCATGTGCCAATATTTCCCTATTCAGCAACTGCTATTGTAAGTTTTGCAATGAATTTCTTTATTGCAATGCGCTACACGTTTCTTTATGCGCTACACGTTACTGTACTTTATTGCCTGTTCCACTTATCATAAATACTCTGCACCTGCCACCTTCCAAGACACTCGACGTTAGGCTAATCATGTGAATGAATGGCGAATGCGAATGAATGACGAATGTGAGATAATTTTTTCTTCAGCGAAATGTAACGAAATGACGCGAATACACATGCATTGAACAGTCGCGTATAATTTATCTAACCAGTTGTTTACTACAGTGGTTGACACTGAGCTACGCTATGACCTGAAACCTGTGGGAAGCCTCTTTTATAAAGGTGCATATGTAAGATTTATTAATTAAGATAGCCAGAACCGCAGCCACAGTTAAGATTTGACCAGCAGTACGCCTGTGTATGGTCTTTTTCCAAACAGGTGTCGAGAACTGCCGTGGTTTTGTGGTAGAACACTTGATCTCAATGCATAATGCTTGAGTTAGATCCCTTCTGAACCTCCAATTTTTGTTACTCGAATTCATCGAGTGGCCTCTGTCAATTTCACCTTTTTCAAAATGTCTGACATTTCTCTGGCAGTAAAGAACTCCGAAAAGCAAGAGGTTCACTTCAAATTAATTTTGAATAGTTAAGGTAGAATGGTGGACGAGATCGAATCGACAAATGTTTGTATTGGCAGCGCGAGGACGATGAATAACATGCACGAGGAGAACAGCACGAGACAACGACAACTAAATGTTTGTTTCAAAAATAGAGGAAGCGATGAAGTTGGTGGTGTTACCCACCTCGTTTTCTTTCGTGTTAAGCCTCACTTTTCTTACCCACCCATTTATGCTATGCTATTTTTTACTATACTACACAAAACAATGCTATGGTTTACCCACTCAGAGCCTTATTTCCCTCCTGCTTGCTTTGAATTTCCCTATCCTCGCTTTACTATACTATGCATGGTTAGAGTAAGCCTGAACAGACATTTTCTAGAATTTGTGAAAAATTATCATTTTTGTTCATTCACTATAGATTTCTTTTTAAGGTGTATCGGTCATTCATTTCCAGGGTGAGGCCAAATTAATAAAAAAAAATCTTTATTTCCAGTCTTGGTCGATTCTACTAGCTAATTACTTGCCAGTTAGCTATTTACTTGTTCTAAATTGGTTATATCTTGTCTCCTCCAAGTATTTAGGTCAGACCAAAGTCATGCAAGCATTTTCTAGAAAGTGTTGAATATTGATTGAATATTTATTTCATATTGATAGGATACTGTGCAGGTAATAATTGCTTACATATTTTGTATTTTGGGCCTTGGCTGTGTATTTTCGTCATACTAACAACACTCTAAGAGGTTCTAGTATTTTATGGTTCTCAATGAATTATCGATAAGCTAGTCATATCTTATCGATTGGCCTTTCCTAGGCATTTATGGCAACTGTAGAAGCTGGTTCGAACATACGCGCTTGCAGTGATACATGCCTGTCAAAGCGACATCCTGTTTTTTTTTTAGCGATGGATGGGCTGACGGCCAGTAATAAAAGCTCGGCCGTTTAACATAGGAGCCATTATATTCACGAGCCCTTCCTGTCATAATGGCAAGCGAAGCAAGGCGGGGCGTGCTTGGACAACAAATTTTAGCAGTGGAATTGTTTAGTACAATTTAATGAAGGGCAAACAAACAAAAACTATCAAAAACTTGTCTGTGTTTTCCTCGCCCGCTTCTTCGTCGTATCTATATTCGGCCTCGGAACACGTATGCAAGTTGTCTAGTGTGGTATGCAACATTACGATTATGACTGAGTTAGCGAGTACATGTTTAGAGAGAAAGAAAGCGATAGGAAGAAAGATAACAGATTGATCTGTAGGGTTTAACGTCCCAAAACCACCATATGATTATGAGAGACGCCGTAGTGGAGGACTCGGGAAATTTAGACCACCTGGGGTTCTTTAACGTGCACCCAAATCTGAGCACATGGGCCTACAACATTTCCGCCTCCATCGGAAATGCAGCCGCCGCAGCCGGGATTTGATACCGCGATCGGCGGGTCAGCAGCCGAGTACCTTAGCCACTAGACCACCGCGGCGGGGCAGAAAGATAACAGAGAACTTAAGGGAAGAAAAGCTGAAGAATACCGAAAAACAGACCCAAAATGATAAAAATAGCAGCAAGGAGAGAGAGGAATCAAATAAAGAGATATAAAATGAAGAGAGAGAGACAGAAATGAAACAAAAATAAGCGAGAAATAGAGAAAAGTGAAATAGGAGAAGATAAAAAATAAATTAAAAATAAAAAATAACAGATAGACTTCTTCATAGGCAGACGTCTGCTATTAGGCCTACATTTGATCTTTCGAGCAAGAGAGAAAAAGTAGCCATTAGTGGCGCAAATCAATTCCCACAAATACACATGACGTTCCAATGGGACCAATATATATATATATATATATATATATATATATATATATATATATATATATATATATATATATATATATATATATATGGAATATGGCACAACGGGAGCGTTGTCAACACGGATAAATATACTTATTTCCCAACAGTTTCGGGAGGGGTCCTCCCTTCATCAGGGGATGAGTTATACTAACGTGAACTTCCAAACTTCGTTGCTGCCGCGTCCCTCTCGCCTTGAAAAATGCTTGCGAGAGTGAGAGAGAACTAAAAAAAGAAAGAAAGAAGAAAGAGAAGAAAAAAATGAAAAGAAAAAAGGGGAAAAGAAAAAAAGAAAAAAATAAAACTATAAAAGAGGAAGAACCACTGTCAACACTGAGAACGAAACCAAATGTCCGTGTAGGTCCACATCCGGTTCTTGTCTCGTGCTGGTTAGTTTTCGACGCGTGTCGGGCCACCCAAGATTGTCGCTGTGGTGGTGGGAGGGGTCCGTGACGGCGTGCGTAAGGAAAGGGTTTCCCCTACGGGGTCGGTCGGCTCTTTACCTTTCATCTTCATCCATTTCACTTCAATGGTCATCAAGTGGTAGGCGAACATAAATACTTTGTATGTGCATGTGAAAAAAAGGAAGAAAAAAACCAAGAAAGCACAGTTTACACGTACGAGTCAGCCAGAAAAACAAGCATGGTCTCCAGGTATCAATCTTTGTCACCAATTTGCCTCCTGGCTTACTTTTTGGAGGCAAGAGAGTCTTACGCGGTGTTCGTTGATGCCGGCTACTAATGTTCGAAATTTGAAAATAAAATATGCCTCCAGCTGTTCGCGCTCGCGCCTGTTTTAGAAACCGGACTGCAAAAAAGTTACGCTGATATTTTCAAAACTGTGGTTTGGCAGGCGCAGATGTCTTGATAAAGGTAGCTTCGGCAGTGAAGTGGCGTCAACGCTCCCGTTGGGCCATATTCCATACTTTCACGAAGACTAACTGGCCCATTGAATTATTACTCCCACTGACCTGAACCATGGCTGCCAGTACATCATCAACGGAGCATTGGTCGCGGAGATATCCAAATTACCCTACGAAGTGGGCCGTCATCGGGGACTCAATCATGCGGTACGTCCATAGGCACTTCAGCCCGAACGACTCAACGACGCGTGCTTCATCTCTTATGGTGGTGCTATGATTTCGGATATTCCGGCGCGACTTGAGTACCTACCTTACCGGGTGGACATGTTGTTTCTGCATGTGGGCACTACGGACGTCCTGAAGACTAGCTCTTCAAGATCACTGGATTCGTTGAGGGAGGCATTGAAACGAATGAGGCAGATACGGCCGAACATCAAGACACTGCATCTTAGCCTGCCACTACCTCGCGCACCCGATCGCTGACGGCGGGACTCGAACTGGCGATCAATGAATCGGTTTGATATGGAGGTACAACGATTCAGCAGAGAGGCCCGCCGTCTCTGCCACTACGGGTTGTTGGCAGCAGGCGTCTATTACGTCAAACATGGTTTCTCAACACTCCCGCTGCGCCGCTTCCTGGCTGCTGACGGCTTACATGCAAGCTTTGAGGGAGTCGCGCTGCTGGCACAGCACACGAGGGTGCAGCTGCGATGAACGTCGGCGGCATGGAGATCGGCGAAATCGCTTGCACGGACAACTGCAGTGCCAAGCCCCCTCAACAACAAGGAGCCGAGCGACACACAGAGCCATCCAGGGCACCAGCAGTGACGATGTCGCCACTACCACCAGCGAGGCCAGCGAGCCAGCGGGTCCCACCAGTGAGTCAGAGGTCGGCGGCAACTGCTTGCACGGCAAACTCCAGTGCCAAACCCACTCAACAACAGGGAGCCGAAGGACACAAAGAGCCATCCAGGGTCCCAGGAGTGACGACGTCGCCACTCCCACCAGCGAGGCCTTACAACACCCGGCGGACGAATGCAGCGAAGACCAAGGCGGCGGCTTCCAAATGACACGGGGAAACAAAAGGTACGGGCAGTCTTAAACACGCATGGTCCTATTTATTTCTATCGATTAGGAAAATCATTGAAAATGGGTGCAATCCGAAAAACACGCGGAACAACTAACCAAATATCTATCTCACGAAATTGCACCTAAAGGCCTCCACCTAGCCTGCAACCCCTCAATGTCTACACTAAGTGAAGCAGAAAGGGGGAAGTAGGAAAAATATTTCTAGAAGCGTCCTTGCAACTGACTCGGATCATTGCGGAACATAGTGAGCGTAAGGCCACCGAATACAGTGTCACGGAGGCCACGCAGAAATTGGTATCTAATCTCGGAGAGCATGAGGCAAGAGAACTGGAAAGATGTGAACTAAAAAACAGGGGTGAAATTTCAGTAGTAAAAGATAGAAAATTCAATCGGGACTACAGAAGCTCCACTGCTCGGCAACAGGAAAATAAGAATGAGGCCGTACAAGAACGCCAGGGACCACCCGTACCACAACCTAACTTTGAGGAGAAAAATGAGAACTCGAAACTACAGTGCAATCCTATTCAAAACACCCTTACTCTCAAATATGAGGCTGACACTCCCGTGCCACGTGATAGCCAAGAGCAGCCAAAAACTTATGAGGAAAGTGTCCTCAATCTGTCCAACACAACGCTCACACCCGCTCAGCTTCAACTTTTGTCGAGAGGCTTAACCTTTTGTCCATCATCCGGTAGATTCAATGAATTTGAACTGTACCAAGACTTCGATAACTTTGCGCGTAATCTCCGCCTCCGTGCGCGTAATCTCCGCCTCCGTGAATACTTTCATGATCGCAAGGACTGTGCGGACAAGAATAGATTGATTGGTGGTGACAAATCTTGGTGTCCAGGTGAGCAGAGGGACAAACACCTCGATATGTATATAACAGCAGTTCAAAAAGATAGCATCAGAGCGTATGAAAAAAATCGGCCATCTCGAAACAACATATCACAGTCAGAACGAAGGGCACTCGATGAACTACGAAAAAACACTGAAATTACCATCAAATTGGCTGATAAAGGGGGCTGCATAGTAATTCTAAACACGTCGGACTACTTAAAGAAAGGGGAACGACAACTATCAGACACAAAAATCTACAAAGAACATCCAACGAACCCGACTCCCGAATTTGAAAGGGAGATAAAAGTAACACTAAATAATCTCCACCGGGACGAGAAAATTACCGGCAAAATGTTAAAAGCAATGTTACCGGCCCATTCTGTTCCCGGTCGATTCTATTTGCTCCCCAAAATAGACAAGGCAGGCAATCCGGGACGTCTGATAGTATCCAGTAACAACACATTAACAGAAAATATATCAGAATTCATCAATTCCTTAATAAAAAACATCCCATCAAATTTTCCCTATAACCTAACGGACACAAAGCACTTCATCTGCGAAACTTCGAGTCTCGACATCCCAGGCAGTAGTTTTCTGGTGACCATGGACGTCTGCTCACTGTACACCAACATACCCCACCATGACGAAATAGCGGCTATGGTTTCTAAATATGTAAAATCTGACTCATCAACGAGTGTAAGTGGCGAGGTACTGTTTACACTTCTTAAACTTGTACTAAACTATAATCATTTTGAGTTCAATGGCAAGCATTTCCTTCAGGTCAGTGGCACTGCAATGGGCACGAAAATGGCCCCAAATTTTGCGAGCACCTTTATGGCTTCACTTGAAATCCCATTCATTGAGCGACGCACCTTGAAACCTTTCTACTACAGAAAATACTTAGACAATATTTTTATGATATGCAACCACGATGAGGGAAGTCTTTTCCGCTTCATAGATGATTTTAACAAGTGCCACCCGTCAATTAAATTCACGCACAAAATTTTCAAAACTAGCATTAACTTCTTGAACGTCACTCTAACGGTCAAAAATGACCGCTTGTCAACGAACCTTTACAAAAAGCCTACAGACCGTCAAATGTACCTACATTTCAACAGCATCCACCCAAAGCATTGCAAAACGGGTATTCCATATTCTCAGGCCTACCGGTACCGAAGAATATGCACCGATATGCGGGAATTGGACAGCCATGCAGAACACCTAAAGCATTCCTTATTGAAACGAAATTATCCGGAAGACATTATTGACGATGCCATACTACGTGCTCGCAACGTGAACAGGAATGATATAATTAAGAGACCAAACAGAATATCTAAAACGACTTCCCATACGAACCTTGTACTAACTTACTCCTCATCAGCGCCACGAATCAACAACATACTTTGCCGCCATTTCAACATAATCAGGCAAAGCAAACGACTAACTTCTGTTTTCGCGAAGCCACCTCACGTGGTCTACCGCAGGGACAAAAATCTGAAGGACATTCTTGTCAGAGCAAAAACAAACACCCCCAAATTTCAAACAGGGTGCCATCCCTGCGGAAAAGCTCGATGCAAGGTATGTTCACAGATGGTCACAACACGTGAATCCAAAGCGAACTTCTCGGATTTCAAATTCTGCATAACTGAAAGCCTTAATTGTGACTCCAGTAACGTAATATACATGCTATATTGCAACATCTGTGGACAAGAATATATCGGCCAAACAGACACGCAATTTCGCTGCGGTTCAATAATCACCGGTACCACGCCACTTCACTGCCGAAGCTACCTTTATCTAGACATCTGCGCCTGCCAAACCACAGTTTTGAAAATATCAGCGTAACTCTTTTGCAGTCCAGTTTCTCAAACAGGCGCGAGCGCGAACAGCGGGAGTAAGTGAGTAAAAACTTTATTGAACATGTCCGGCGTCATTGAGCGGGGTGGGGCTACAAGCACCCCGGCCTAGGTGACGGCCTCGAGTCCTTGGACCCGGGCGGCATCCTGGGCTTGCCGGACGGCCCACAGTTGATCGGCAAGGTCGTGGCTGAGCAGAGCCGCCTCCCATCGCGCCTCGCGGTTCGAGACTGCCATGTCTACCGGGTTCGTAGGGGATACTGCGTGTTGCCGGTACACTTCCACAGCATGTGCTGCGTGAGGCATATTTTATTTTCAAATTTCGAACATTACTAGCCGGCATCAACGAGGACCGCGGAAGACTCTCTTGCCTCCGAGAAGTAAGCCAGAAGGAAATTGGTGACAAAGATTGATAGCTGGAGACCATGCTTATTTTTTCTGGCTGACTCGTGCGTGCACACTGTTCTTTCTTGTTTTTTTTCTTCCTTTTTTTCACATGCACATACAAAGTCTTTATGTTCGCCTACCACTTGATGACCATTGAAGGGAAACGGACGAATATGAAAGGTAAAGAGCTGACCGACCCATTAAGGGGAAACCCTTTACTTACGCACGCTGTCACGGACCCCTCCTGCCACCGCGGTGACAATCTTGGGTGGCCCGACACGCGTCGAAAACTGACCAGCACGGGACAAGAACCGGATGTGGACGTACACGGACATTTGGTTTCGCTCTCAGTGTTGACAGTGGTTCTTCCTCTTTTATAGTTTCATTTTTTTTCTTTTTTTTTCTTTTTACCTTTTTCTTCTTTTCGTCTTTTTTTCTTCTCTTTCTTCTTCCTTTCTTTCTTTTTTTAGTTCTTTCTCGCTCTCGCAAGCATATTTCAAGGCGTGAGGGACGCGGCAGCAACGAAGTTTGGAAGTTCATGTTAGTATAACTCATCCCCTGATTAAGGAAGGACCCCTCCCGAAACTGTTGGGAAATAAATATATTTATCCTTGTTGACAACGCTCCCGTTGTGCCATATCCCATACCTTCACGAAGATTAACTGGCCCATTGAATTATTACTCCCACTGACCTGAACCATGGCTGCCAGTACATCATCAACGGAGCGTTTGTCGCGGAGATATTCAAATTACCCTACGAAGTGTGCCGTCATCGGGGACTCAATCATGCGGTACGTCCACAGGCACTTCAGCCCGAACGACTCAACGACGCGTGCTTCATCTCTTATGGTGGTGCTATGATTTCAGATATTCCGGCGCTACTTGAGTACCTACCTTACCGGGTGGACACGTTGTTTCTGCATGTGGGCATTACGGACATCCTGAAGACTAGCTTTTCAAGATCACTGGATTCTTTGAGGGAGGCATTGAAACGAATGAGGCAGATGCGCCCGAACATCAAGACACTGCATCTTAGTCTGTCACTACCTCGCGCACCCAGTCGCCGACGGTGAGACTCGAACTGGCGATCAATGAATCGGTTTAATATGGATGTAGCGAGAGAGGAAGACGGGATTGGCGGCCAACGTGGTCATGTCGGTCTCTCGACACTTTATTCCCCCCCTCAAACGGAACCGCGGTGGCTGTCCACGTCCGACACACCAAGTGCGCTAGCTTGTTCTAATCATCGCGCAGCTCGAGCAAGCATCAGCTGCGCGAGAGGCGCGGCGCGGTGATTGAGAAATGATGATGATGATGATGGCACCACAACACAAACCCAAAAGTTGGCGAGATGAGCAAGTTAAGAGAGCCATAGCAAAACGTCAGGAAGCATCTAGGGAACACGGACATGCTAAGCAGCGGGGTGAACCGACAGATGATGTTGAAAGAAAATGGAAAACCTTTCTAAGCTCTAGAAGGGATGCATCCCTTCTGATCAATGTAAAGATTAGAAGAAAGGGAGCTCAGTGGCTGGCAGAAGTACATACAAAATATAGAAAAGCAGCTGCGAAAGATTGGAACCATCTAAACTCCCTTATAAATGAGACGAGCCTATAGTAGAGTTTTATAACTACAGCCCAAGGTGCTAGGCTAGAAGGGGACGAAGCTATTGAATATATAAGAACAAGGGTGACAAAAAAATTTCAACAAAGAAGTACTTTATGCACCACAATAGACAAGGACGAAGCAAGTGGTGCAATGGCTCCATTTTCACAGCTAGAGTGGGAAAGGACTGAAAAAAAGGTTCCTAGTAGTACATCAACAGGCCCAGATGGCATTCCAATTATGATAATAAAGACATTAGGTCCGAAGTCTAAGCAGGCTTTGAGAGAGGCAGTGAGCTAAATCAAAATCGATGGTGAAGTTCCCGGTGGATGGAAACTTAGCAGGATGAGCATGATCTATAAAGGAAAGGGGGACAAAGTTGACATAAACAACTACCGTCCTATAACAATGACATCAGTGGTCTACAGGCTGGCGATGCAGATTATAAACGAAAGGCTGCAGGCATGGTTAGAGGATGAGGGGGTGCTGGGAGAACTGCAGAATGCGTTTCGGAAACACAGGACGTAGGAAGACAATCTGTTCTCACTGATGCAGTGCATCGAAATAGCAGAAAAGGAACACAGGCCCCAGTGGCTAGCATTTTTGGATATCAAGAGAGCGTACGATAGCGTTGGTCAAGAGGAAGTGTGGGGAATACTGGATACACTAGGCGTGGAACATGTAGTCACTAATCTTTTAAAGGATATCTATAAAGTTAACAAGGTAGTACTAAAGTGGGAAAAACAGCTATCTAGGCCTGCAGAGATAAAACGGGGGCTTAGGAGGGGGTGTCCCCTGTCACTCTTATTATTCATGATGTACCTACAAGAATTAGAGGCCAAATTAGAGGGAAGTGGACTGGGCTTCAACCTCTTTTTAGTCAAACAAGGAAAATCCATTGATCAGGCACTACCAGCATTAATGTACGCAGATAATATAGTGCTAATGGCCAACAACAAGAAAGATTTGCAGAGATTGATGGACATCTGCGGTAATGAAGGAGATAGGTTATATTTTAGATTCAGTAAGAAAAATTCAGCAGTCATAATTTTCAATGACAACAAAGGTAGCTTAGAATACAGGAGGTCACGCTAGAGATAACAGATAAATACAAATATCTGGGCGTATGGATAAGCAATGGGACCGAGTACCTGAAGGAACACGAAGTATACGTGACGACTAAAGGTAACAGGAATGCAGCAGTGATGAAAAACAGGGCGCTGTGGAATTACATTAGGTATGATGTTGTGAGAGGGATATGGAAAGGGGTCATGGTTCCTGGGCTGACGTTCGGCAATGCGGTCTTGTGCATGAGATCAGAAGTTCAAGCAAGACTAGAAATTGAGCAACGTGGAATAGGTAGGCTTGCTTTAGGAGCTCACGGGAATACACCAAATCAGGGAGTACAAGGTGATATGGGATGGACATCATTTGAGGGCAGGGAAGCTAGCAGCAAGATAACATTTGAGAAGCGATTAAGATAAATGGGGGAGGAGCGTTGGGCTAGGAAAGTTTTCGGCTACTTGTACATGAAGAATGTCGATACAAAATGGAGGACGCTAACCAGGAAATTGACTGGTTAATACTTAGAAAACAGCAGGTGGCCAAACCAAAAAGAACTATCGGTTAAGAAGAAAG
Source organism: Rhipicephalus microplus (assembly GCF_043290135.1). Lineage (NCBI taxonomy): Eukaryota > Metazoa > Arthropoda > Arachnida > Ixodida > Ixodidae > Rhipicephalus > Rhipicephalus microplus. The sequence goes on from NW_027464588.1 coordinate 8,823,813, forward strand.
TGAAGGAAACGGAGACTGACATGTGGAGAATGGGCATGATTGAGAAGTTCGCACTGGAGATCTATCAAACTTTTAAGCAGGAAATTGCCAAGGAAAGGATGTATCATAATACTCGGGGTAGTTCTCTATTAATTGTTTGAAGCCAGGACGGGAGTACTGCGAACCAAGACATATCGGGCCAAATACGAAGGGGTAGACACAGTATGCAGTGCGTGTGGAGAGGAAGAAGAAACTGCCGAACACTTCATAATGTTCTGTTAAGGGCTTCACCCTATAGTTCAAGATGATGGCGCAGAGTTTTTCAAAGCACTGGGGTTTAGGACCGGGAGGGCAAAATAGGCTTTAAGCGGGTAGACTTAACTAGAAGGAGGTTATCTGATTGGTGGCTAAAGTCAAGGAACGAGTGAAAATTAAACCCTTCATTGCAAAGTACGAATCCTCCAACTCACTTTTTAAAGGGAAAAAAATAAATCTAGTTTTTGGTTCATTAAGTATTACGGCTTGGTGGCGCTAGCCACCACCCGATCTAAAGGGTACAGCCATATGCATCCATTCATTCATGTGAATACTTGACTGGTAAATTGACCGGTAAATACTTGGAAAACAGCAGGGGGCAAAACCAAAAAGAATTGTCGGTTAAGGAGAAGGTGAAGGAAGCTGAGACCGATATGTGGAGAATTGGCATGACTAAAAAGTCTGCACTAGAGATCTATCGAACTTTTAAGCAGGCAATTACCAAGGAAATGATCTATGATAATACTCGGGGTAGTTCTCTACTGTTTGAGGCCAGGACGAGAGTATTGCAAACCAAGACATATCGCACCAAATACGAAGGGGTAGACACGGTATGCAGTGCATGTGGAGAGGAAAAAGAAACTTCCGAACACTTGATAATGTTCTGTAAAGGGCTTCACCTTGTTGTTCAGGTTAATGGCGCAGAGTTTTTCAAAGCACTGGGGTTTAGGGAAAGTGAGGGCAAAATAGACTTTAAGAGGGTAGAACTAACTAGAAGGAGGTTATCTGATTGGTGGCTTAAGTCAAGGCACGAGTGAAAATTAAACCCTTCGCTGCAAAGTACGAATCCTCAACCTCGCTTTTAAGGAAAAAAATAAATCTAGTTTTTGTTTCGTTAGGTATTACGGCTTGATGGTGCTAGCCACCACCCGATCTAACGGATACAGCCAAATCCATCCATCCATTCATCCATCCATCCATCCATATAGTGAGCATTCAGGTGCGCGCGTCTCGGTGTTTCAGGGTGGGACAACTCCGATCATGGTTGCTTACAACTGGCTAAAACGGCCCACATACTTGACGGGCCGCCATGTTGGTTCTGAATGGTCGCTCATTTACATTGACGGCAGCGTCGGTTTCAACGAGAGGAGGGTTTTTTTTTGTATAGCAAGTGCTGAAGGCTGAAGGGTTGCTTTCTGAAGTTAGCCATGGTTTGGTAGAACAAGAAAGACATGTTCGTGACTCAAGTATGTATAAGATACTGTTAAAACAGTTCGTTTCTCCCACTTGGTTGACCCACCACATTGGCGGATTGAGGTTATTTAGGGAGCCTATATCGTCGAGGGGGAAAACATCGATGTCACTATGAATGGACTTCAATGTCTGCGTGACATTCATGAAAAATATTCACCTTAACACTACAAACACCTCAAAGGCCTCTTAGTTCAAGGATCGAAACCGTGCTGTTTATATGATGGAACTCGTAACGACAGGGAAGGCAGATCAAACAACAGGGTAGCTCGCGATGTTCTCTGTAAACCGAATAGCTCAGCTAGCCTGTTTCTCATACCCTAAACATTGCGTTTCTCCGTAATAAAATTTCCTACATCAAGTTTAGTTCCTGCGAACGAATCTGTACAAAGACTGCTTAAAAACCTTACAAGCTGTAAGCATTGCGCGAAAAAGTGGAGCATTCAATCACGTTACACCGCCCTCCCCCTATGCCCACAAGCCTGTATATATATTAGGCTAGAAGAAAAGCAAAGCGGAGCAACGAGGAACAAATCAAGTTTTTTCCAGGTCAGATTTTATTGCAAACAGCATCCAAACGGCATCTGGCCTAGTGTCTTCAAACAATCCTGCCTTCTTTGCTGGAAGCTTGTGTCCTCGCAGTGGGCCTAGAGTAAAGCAATAAGACAAAAAATCATACACGGCTCCGACCACATATACGGAGCCCATACACATTTTCTCTACAAGCACTAATTACGATATCAAATCATCTGTGTGTCTGGTTATGAAACAAAAGGACGACACAAACAACGATGCAGCACATAGGGCATATTTGAGTTATAGGCTGATAACCGACTTGCTTAGTGCACATATACTGCTCCGTTCAGGACCGACAGATAGACAGAAGGATGGACGGACACGAACAGTAAATCTGTTGCATTCTATGTCAATAAAGAGAAGTCCTGTTTGCAATTATTGAGCGAGTTTTAGTGTGGTTGCGCGTGTCATTGAAGCGAAGAACGAATACCCCATGGCAAGCCACACAAAAAGTTAGTTGCGTTGCAACTAAGCAAGACAAGCGCCTACAGAGAACGCGTTCATCGGCTCGTCTTTCTTCCTCTCCAAATGCCCTTCCTCAGCAACCGAGGTAAAATTGAAGGAATGCGAACATCTGCCTGAAAAGGAAGAAGCCAACGGGAGCGTCTGTAGGTGGTTTACGGGCGTGGCGTTTTCCGCAACAAATGCAGCGACGGCTTCGGAAACCGACAAAGTGCAGGTAGTGAATGTATGCGACCACACATTCGTCTAGTCATATCACTCGATTGAGGAACTGCGCTTCGACTACAAGGATAAACAAGCATACTCAACCATCTTCCGCTCGCACAGCGTAGCCGAACGAAGCCTAATTCATTATTATAGTGTGCACGTTGTCGTGCTTACTTTGCTCAAACTGCTTTTCGTTACATGGCTAAGTCAGCCATTTCACGAAATGTGCGGTGATATACTCAACCCACTCGCAATACAACGCATACTCACCTCACAAACACGGCGAGAAGTAGTCGCCTCCAAGCAGTCTCACTTCACTTGTGTAGCCCAGCGTTTCCGTTGGTTAGAGCAAGTCGGAAAGCGGGAAGGTCTCCAGATGGTTTTGCATTGTGGCACGCAGCTCCCTGGCATATAGACTTCAAAGTTCTTTTATGTGTGGTTAGCACTAGGATGGTGGCGTAGCGGAAGCTACATCTATGGGGTAATCAAACGCAGCTCATACCGCACCTTGCACACCCGCGCCAACATGCAGCCCGTGCAGTGTGACGGAGCAGCAACGCCTGGCCGCAAGAACCAACATGGCGCCTGTTGCCATGAAAACCAGGACTGGCAACATTGTGTTTTAGGGGGTGGCGGCAAGTGGTGGGTCAAAGGCAGACACCACCCTGAAACACGGAGACGCGGCCACATGAAAACTCCCTAGAAGTATACACAAACTGCAGTTCAGTGAGGATATTCTTGGTGCCGCTGTATCGCTACTCTCCGTAAAGCCCCTTGATCTTGGGATCAAGGGGTTTCAACTCTACGATTGCCTTCTAGGTGGAATGTGCCTAGGTGCGCGGGAAAGGAGGGCCTCCCTCAGTCTCCTGGATCGTCTCTTGGATCGGTGTAGACGAAGCAGAGCGGCGGGCACGGAGGGCCGTTGCTCTCGTGCTTGTCAACAGACAGACAGACAGACAGACAAACAGACAGACAGACAGACAGACAGACAGACGAAAAACAGACACACAAGCAGATTCACGAATGCACAGATGGATGGACGCTTCACCCCACTCGTCATTATTTACTCCGTGAATATGCTGGGATTTTGTTGGCTTTCGACATATTTACCTGACGCTTTTTACCATATTACAGTGTAAAACAGGGCAATGAATGCATTCAGAAAAGATCTTCTGGGTGTATTCGGGACAGTACTTCATAAAAGTCGGTTGCCCTTACAGAAATAGATCCACATAACGTAAAAGTGCACGCAGATACATCAGTTTCACTGCGTTCGCTTATCGACAGGTCCGCCGCAGCACTGGCACGTGCAATAAGGCTGTATTAAAAAAAGATGTTTTCAACTGTTTCTGCACACAGTTCAATCTACTAATGGTCACGTCTTCTTGATGCACTGTCTGGGAGAGCTGTCTCACCAGCACCATAGAGTTTTCAGCGGGATGGCTCAGTGCTCTCCCATAGTTGAGTACGAAGTACTCGAAATCGTTCAACATTTATTCTAAACAGAAGTCGGTTAACAGCCCCACCTTAGGAAAAAGGGCTTTGTCCACAGTGGTGGGCTCTTCGACCGCGGCGCCCCGCCATGGTGGTCTAGCAGCTAAGGTACTTGGCTGCTGACCCGCAGATTGCGGTATCGAATCCCGGATGCGGTGGCTGCATTTCCCATGGAGGCGGAAATGTGGGCCCGTGTGCTCAGATTTGGTACACAACCCAGCAGACCATCTCACAAATCAGCGTCCAAATTTAAGGGTTGTACAGACGGGCATCGACATTTTATTCGAATCCTCTGACGCCAATTATCCTTCAGAATTGTCAAATATATGAGATATAGAAAAGTTCTAGCCTTTCTTTCCGAGACTTGGTGTTCAGTCCTACTCGCCCCCCTCTGCTACCACTCTGACCTTCTTGGGTGTCCTGGCCCTTGTGAGGATTTATTTGCTAGACTGTGGTCCATCAGCTAAGCCGAGTACGAGATCCCAACTATGCACGCTTAAAACACAGCAAGAAAATGGCTGTGGCTTGAACTCGTTATGTTTGGGTGTGCGTAGCGAGAAGTACGGTAAATCATATTGTTTAGCTTGGTTCTCTTAATGGTTACGCTTCTCGAGGCATACGGCTCGTTCTAACTCCACTTCCTCAGTTCACTGCCTCCTCTTGATTTCGTTCCGATGATGAAGCCTGGCTTCTTTTAGTCTTTTCGACTCACTTATCATATCTGCTGATGAATCCCACCAAGTCATCTCTTCTGTATATATACGACTGTTACAAGTCCCGTTAATTAGGGATGCGATCGCCGGGCTAATTCCAGTAGTCGGAGTACCGGGCCCCCGAACTGCACTACGAAAGCAGGGACAATTTAAAAGTGGTCCTATTTGGCGCGCCAGCACACGCCGGCTGTGGCCCAAAGAACGAGTCACAGCCGAGAGTTCATCTACAAAACAAAATTATATTCTCGAATATGGCAGATCAAACGATAATCAATTATGTACACTCAACAATAGTTGCATACGATATGTCAATAATCAAACAACGTACTACACAGTACGATCAGATACACTCGAAACAACGGAATGAAACAACAATACGCGCTACAAGGCAATCATATGCATCGAACAACCAAGACACATAAAGACTAGAGAGTTGGAGAACTTATTCAGTTCAAAGTCCTTGTAACAATGTCTGAATGAGCCTCAAAACTTTCTTCGACCGTGTTGTGCAGACCGAGTTGCTCGAGTTTCTCGTTGCTGGTGCTATTAGGCAAGCCGAGTGCCGTTTTCAGTCTCTCACGGACCATGGAGTCGACCTTTTAGATGCGGAGCATCTAATACTCGAGGCTTGTAGTGCGGCGCCGTCCGCAAGCTTCCTCCTCCTTCTTTCACCATCTGTGCATCCCTTCCTCCTCTACACACCGCGCGCGCTTCACTCCTCCACCATCTGTGCACCCTTCCTCCTCTACACACCACGTGCGCTTCTCCTCTTCACGAACATTCGCTAGCTGTATAATGTAGCGCTCATGCGCCGTCACGCTTCGAGAACATCGGCAGCTGACACGCGCGCATGCGCCGTTGCGCTTCTCCCCCTTCTCGAACATTCGACAGCTGACAGTGCATGCGCTCTCGCGCTGCATATATACTTAAGGTCGGCGCTCGCTCGCTCAGTTGCCGCTCGTCGGTTGGTTTGTACGGCGCGTCGACGTCCAAGGTCGCGGTGAAATGAATTCCAACGAATCGACAAACACAATGATCGACGTCCCTTCGACCAGCGCCGCCCTTTCGCATACGTGTGTACGTGTTCACTCATTTAACACCCCCTCCTAACACCACGTTAACCAATTTAGCCATCGACCCAAGTAAGTCGCATTTAACACCCCATTTCACAACCACGTTAACCAATTTAGCCATCGACCCAAGTAAGTCGCACTTTAACACCCCGTTAACCAATTATATGCTCCGCATCCTCCTCAGTGTTCCCCCGAGGGAAGCTGCAGGCAATGTTTTTTATTTCAGCCTTCGTAAGTTTCAGAAACGAGAAAGCGTATGCTACGTGACTTACGAGAAAGGCGTCATACGCCTTTATGATGTTGTCTTCTAGGAGGCCTGCCCTGTTGTTGGCGATTCTAGCAACGCCTCTTGCAAAACTGTTCATACTTTTTTTTCAAGGTGCTTGAGTGCTTCCATGTTGTGGCCATCCTTGGCGCTTAACGATGGCCCTAGAACCTTATCCGTATATACTTGCGGTATCGTTTCTTTGTTCTCAGCTTTGAGAACTACTTACTACTCCTCTTTTTTGCGAATTTGGTTGAGAGTGAAAGAGGGTTAGTGCAGAATTGGGGGGGAGGGGGGAGGATGCAAGTCCAGTTAGCCTAACAAATTTTTCGGTTGTAGTCAGTGCTTGTTGAAGGATTCTTTCCAAGGCACCATATGAGTGGCCACATGGAACCCATAATGTTATATCATCCACGTATGTGGCAGGTTGCACGGATGGGATTTGAGAGAGCTTCTCCGACAATCTGTACATTACCAAATTAAAGATCAGTGACGAGAGCACTGACCCTTGTGGGGTGCCGATATCTCCGAGTCGTTCCGGTTCGCCGCTTTGCTCTCCTGTGCATATGGTGGTGGTTCTGTTCTCCAGAAAGGCTTTGATGTAGTTGTACAATTTTTCACCTGAGTTCATGTGTGATATTTATCCTAGTATGTGTCCATGTTTTACGGTGTCAAAGCACTTGGGCAAGTCCAGTGGTAATATGGTTTTGGGCGTGTGGAGGAGCCCGTAACGTATGGGCTCTCTTAACATCAACATGGAGTCCTGGGTGAACAATGCCCTGCGGAAGCCAATAATGTGTTATCGAAAGGGCCCATTGCTCTCAATGTGGTCCATTATACAATTGAGTATTGCATGCTAAGCTACTTTTCCAACGAAAGATGTGAGTGATATGGGCCTTAAGTTATCGATGCTCAGCGGTTTTTCGGGTTTCGGGATGAGCGAAACCTTGGCACTACGTCATTCTTGTGGCACTGTACCCGTTTCCCATGCCTCATTCATCTTCTTAGTAATGATCATGATTGCTTTATTGTCGAAATTCTATAGCAGCTTATTGCCGATGCCATCTGGCCTTGGCGCCAATGTGCCATTGAGTTGCTGTAGAGCACCGTATTTCAGCTTCGCTGAATGGTTCATCTAGCTTTTCTTGCGGTCGACCTCCATATGAGGGATTTTCATTTTCCCGGGCTACGGCTTTGCTTTCCAAAGGGAGATATTTCTTGCCTAGCATTTTGAGGAGAGATTGGGATCCACCATTGTCCTGGGCGGGCTTGTGCACCGATTGTTCAATTTGCAGCTGGGTGCCGCCTCTGGTGGGTTTGTCGCTGTCCGCCAAATTGTGTTTGAGCAGCCCCCATTTGCTTCCCCTCCGCATTTTGTCATTTGCTTCGTCACATGTGTTGTTCCACTCATGGGCGCAGGGCGTTTTGGCGTGAGAATCGATTTCGTGGTCAAGGTCCGCGATTTTCGTGCGTGTCTGTTGAGCTTGTTTTTACGCCATGCTTTTTCTGCAGCAAACTGGTCAGGTGAGAGTTTATGGCCAGCTGGATGAATTCATCAGTCTCGACTTCTTTGGAGGCCTGATTTGCTGCCATTTTTAATTCATTAAGAAGGGCTTCATACAATTGTTCTGCACTGCCTTTCTGCTCCTTTATTTTACGGAACTTGCCCCGCCGCGGTGGTCTAGTGGCTAAGGTACTCGGCTACTGACCCGCAGGTCGCGGGTTCGATTCCCGGCTGCGGTGGCTGCATTTCCGATGGAGGCGGAAATGTTGTAGACCCGTGTACTCAGATTTGGGTGCACGTTAAAGAACCCCAGGTGGTCAAAATTTCCGGAGCCCTCCACTACGGCGTCTCGCATAATCAAATGGTGGTTTTGGGACGTTAAACCCCACAAATCAATCAATCATCTATTTTACGGAACTTGTTCCCGTCTGTGATTTGAATTTTCTTGGCGCTTTGACCTCGTTCTCAATGGTAATTTTCAGGATGCAGTGGTCGCTACCTAGGTCCTCGGCGAGGATATCCCAGGTAGCGTTCTTGGTGAAGGTTAAGTCAGGCATTGTAACCCGCTGTACCAAATAACCTCTTCTTGAAAAGAGAGCAAAGTTGTTTATAAGCTGCAGGTTCAGCGCATTTGCGCTTTCTGCTAACTTTGTGCCTTTGCTTTCGTTTTTGTATGTGTCCCCACTCGGTTCCCCTGGCATTAAAATCACCCGCTACTATGAGCAGTTTGTCACCCACCATTTTTACCGTGAAGGTAGGCAATCTGTTGAAGTCTCTTTTTTTATGTGATGAAGTACTGTAAAGTTTGAGCACAAAGATGCTTGTTTTGACATCCCTGTGCAGTGAGATTGCCACCAGAACCATTTCCAGGCCTTTTTTGTATGCGGGGGTGTCTCTTTCGGTGAACATCATGTCCTTCCGGATGAAGGTAGCCACTCCTCGCGTGTTGTTCTGCTCGGGGTGCAGGGTTGGCCTGGCTACCCCTGTATGCTGATGCTTTTAGCAGTTTTGCTTTCTCCACATGTCTGTAGCAATATTATATGTGGCTTTTTTGTAGGCTAGCAATAGTTGTGTAAATGGTGTTTTGCGTTTCTGAAGTGAGTTACAGTTTCACTACCAGATCTTAATATTGTTACGGTCAGCGGCCATTTTGGCTTGGTAGCTTATGTGCGTCGCGGCTCGTTACCTCCGCGAGATTGCGTGCTTTAACTGGTCACACTTTAGCTCTAGAAGTGATGCTCGGCACGCTTGCAGTAACTGCTGGTTTTTCCACGAATAGGTTCTGAAGAGCAGCCGGCACAGGTGGGTTGGCTGCATCTTCTTCAGGCTCACGAACCTCTGGTCAGCTTTGTCAGTGGAAGTCTTGAAGGTTTCCATAAAGTTGGCAAGCGTTTTCGTCAGCATGCCAATTTTGTCGTTGATTTTAGTTATCGCAGACTGTGTTTGTCGGTAGGGCTTCTTTATCACTCGAGACTATCTCGACCTCCTCCGTCGTATCGCTGTCGCTGTCTACGGCTTTGCCTTTGTGTGTGTTGTGGATCGTTTGTTGTATGCGTGTTGTCCGTGGTGCCGGTTAGCTCAACTGGTTAATTCCGTGGCCACTCTCTATTCTAGCTATTGAGGCCCGGAGCTCTTCAAGCTCTTTCTTGATCCCCTTGTTTTCTTGTTGAAGCGCTAGTAAGCGAGAATCAGGAGCATGCTCTGGCTGTACGCCTTACCTTTCCGCTGGCTACTTGTGCTTCGTGATGCACTTTTAACCCTGCTGACCCAGGAGCTATTGTTCGGCTGGTGCTAATGCTGCGTAGCTGCTGGTCTCGTTCTCGATCGGGATCTCGAGCACTCTTGAGATGGCAGGTGGTCGTCCGATCCCAACAGGGTCGAGGGGCACCCTCCGTAACGAGAATGTCCTGTGGATCGGAAACGCCTTCTAGATCGAGGTATCCCCCTGGATGAAGAACGGTGATGGACGCTCGAGGCGTTCTCCCGTCCCGGCACCTGGTTGTGGCAGGTATCCTTGAACGTGATGGATGTTGGCGCGTCTTGACGTTGTTGTGCTTGTCGCTCTTCCTTTCTGCGACATCTTCTCCTTCTCACTCTGTATGAAATGTGCAAGCGTTTTTTGTATTCGCGATCTCCAGTGGGTTGACTGCCATTGCAAAGCTTGCATTTCGGCTCGCAGTCATGCACGCCGTTTCCTTGTAACGTTTCACCGCAGTTGTGACATTTTTTGCTCGTTGCGTTTGTGTGCGGGGAAACATCGGCGCGATGACCGACTCCTGCGCACGTTCTACAAACATCGACTTGTCGCTTGTAGAGCGAGCAGGGAACCATGGCAGTTCCGCACATTACTGTGCTCAGAGCGCGCTACCCGTCGAAGAGGATTGTGATAACTTTGGTCTTTTCAAAGCGTCCTGCCTCGATGGCTGTAGAATTTCGGTCGTGCACAGTCAGGCATTTGAGCATTGCATCGTCAAGGGAGAAGTCAACGTCCTTAATGACGCCCTTGCATGTATTATCAGGTGCGGTCACCATTGCGGCAACTTTGAACGAGCTTTGATTTGTGTGGAGTTTCTGCACATTCACGTATGTAGTGGAGTTATTTTGGTGTGGTCTAGAAATAACGATGATGTTTTGCATTTTGTTGGGGCAGATCGTGTCCTCCCGTGCTTGTTCGTCGGTGATCTTGGCGGCCATGATGATGGCTTTCACCAGCAGAATGAGGTCGACTCTGGCTACGTCTAACTTGGTCTCATGATTACCTTGATCTGATCATTGGATAGACGGGGTAGCCTGGAAGCGGATACCACCCGGTGTAGAGCCGATTGACTCTTTTTGGGGCCCCTGGGGTGCTTCGGTTGGTTGTTGTGCTCGACCATCGCAGTGACCAGGTCCTAGTTCAGCGGAGTCGTCTGTCTTCGGCGTCGCATGGCGGTGGCCCATCCTGGTCCGTCGACGATCTCCGCGCTTACTTCTATTCCCTCCATGATTGTGGCGGAAGACACTTTCAGTGCCTAGTTGTCAGCTGCGGCGTGCGGGAGATGATCCAGCAGCTGCATCATCTGGCCGTGCCCTTGGCTACGTGTAATAACCGTACTCCTCGCCAACCCTAGGCATGGTTAGGGTAAGCAAGGACACTCGGCGCTTCGCAACTCTAAAGTCCTAAAAGATGTCCAAGAGTTCACTCACCGCCAAAAATGGCGTTTCCACTGAAACCGCAAAGCTTACTTGTTCGAATAAGCAGAAAGTCAAGTATCTTGGAGAAAAGAAAACGACAAAAAACATTTAGGAAAGCGGGAGCTGACGTTTTCACGTCCACGCTCTTTGACGCTGCCTAGCGGTCCCCCCATTGTACAGAGAGAGGGCGCGGCGCCGCGTCAAAAAGCTTCGCGGTGGCGCGCTGCGACGAATACGTGTGGTTAGGCCTTAAAGAAACACTAAAGGCATATAATAAATCGACGTTGATAGTTGAAATAGCAGTCCAGAAACCTTGTAGCGTTACTTTTGTGCCAAGGAAGGGCCTATTTTGAAATAAAATCACGTTAATTAGTCCGCATTGGGTTAGCACGCTTCAGATTACGCACCTCAAGAAGCAGATCAACCGGACTGATTCCCGTCACTGTTGCCGTGGACAACCTTGCCAGTCTTTACTGCGCTAGTAGCAGCAGGCCGAAAGCAGCGGGGGCCACAGCAGCAACAACGGCCAATGATCAATTTCCCGCCATTGGCTTCGAGATTGCAGACGTTTTTGTTGTTGTTGTTGTTGATTCAACTGCGCCCCGCTAGATAACACCACCTGTTCCGTGTAACCACGTGAAAATTGAATTTTTGAACCACTCGCGTCATTCTCCATAGTAGCGTCAGGCGGTTTTTTCTGCCATGAATCAAGCAGAAACGAACTAGCAGCATTTTATTGCGTCTCCTGACGTACGGAAGGTTCTTTATTTATTGCAGATAGATAAATTACTAATGATTAATTTTAGGCGGTCCTTCTGATGTCATCCGGATTATTTTCAAAATGTCCTATTGCGGTGCTTGGGCTCTTGTGCGCTTACTTTGATTTTTCGGTAAGTAGGACATTGTTGTTGATAATACTGTCGTTTTAGGTGTCATACATTGAGCTTTCACTCTGTCGTAAAGTGTTATTTGATTTAGGGTTCCTTTAAGATTTACTTTGCACTAAAAAATAGGCACCATAAAAATGGCTGTTGGTCCCTTTAACGCAAATGGCCATTGCTTTCTTGCGTGCAGATCCTTCCTAAGTGTAGCCATGCGTTCTACACGTATTGTCGGCGTGCTCGGCAAGAATTTTTCTACCAACGTGATGGCGACATGTGTTACGAGTCCAATGGCGTGAACGTCTGCACCAGAGGAACAAACAGGTTCGCCACCCTGGAACACTGCGTTCACAGTTGCGTTTCTACCACGCACCCGGCTGGCAAGTGCTTCGGCAAGCCGATGTTCACGCGTTGCGCAACGTATGCATAAAACATCTTACGATATGTCTCGATCTATGTTTTCCACTACAGACCTGAACTATGAAGGGAGAGTAGAACCGGAAAGGAATCTATTTGGTACTGTCAGGTTCTGAATATCGTTTGCATTCATAACCAATAAGTCATCCAGCAATATTAGGTTCTGATCGTACAGTATGGTTAGTGGCGGCGTGTTGCAGTTCTTGTTAGGTGTCATACTGCCACGGAATACTACTGGCGACCCCATGAGCATATAGGGAAGCCACCATAACCATTAGAATATGTCTTATTTATTATTCCTGTGGACTTTATAAAACTCCCTAACCGATCACTGCATAAACCACCTTATTTCATCTTGTTTAGCCCGTTATCCATCATTCGTTATTGCTCATCCAACCAGCCACTCACATGATACCATTTCTGAAACCTCTAGCGTCAATGAAATGTGAGGATGGCATCTCAAGCACAAGTGAATTTAGCAAGCGATAAATACAAAAATACCACGTCGCCTAGTCACCACGTTGCTTTCTTATTCTGTACCACCTCTACTAATGTACTACAACTATCTCATCTCTCTGCCGAACGCAGAAGACAACTCGCACAGATAATGTATTTCCCTGTAGTATATTTAGTACGATACGGTAATACCGTAGCGTAAACAGTACAGCGTATGCGGCCATGCTTCGAAATTCTGCTGCGTCATTCGCTATGTATAGGCGAGATGTCCTGTCCGACTGGTGGTACTACGACCACAGCAAGTGCGTGCCCTGGCCCTTTCCTTCTGGTGGCTGCCCGGCCAACGGAAGTATGGTGTTCGCAACGGCCAAAGAGTGCGAGAGGCGTTGCCGAGATCCACACCATGAACCCCGCTGCGAAAAACCTGACCTAGTGGCCTGCGGTCGACGCCACCTCAAGTACCCGTACTTCGCCCACATGTTGTCCGAAAACGGCCGCATGAGATGTTACCGCTCTTCGTTGGCCACACTGCGGCAGCACCAGTGCATCGTTGGTGAATACCGGTTCCCTAACTTCGGAACCTGCGCAGTCGCCTGCCGGCAGAAGCCGCCATCTTACTAGCAAAGGCGACACTGTGCACCATTGTCGTGCTCTAGGTCGTGTTTCTCCCAGTTTTTGCACAGCCCGAAACCCCAGTTTTTTGCTCGGCATTCGTCTACACAATGTTCAAGAGCCAATTGTTTATGCAAATTGGTTGTCATGAAGGATGTTACATCCACTTGGCAATCGTTTTTTTTCACTCTTCTCAGTGAGTGAGTAAAAACTTTATTGAACATCTCCGGCATCATTGAGCGGGGTGGGGCTACAAGCACCCCGGCGTAGTATTCTAAGCAGAAAATATATTTAATCTTTAATAGATACGACTGTATTATGGTCTTCAGATAAGCAACATGTAAAGTTCGACGCTTCAGATATCCTTAGAAATAAATATATCAATGTATTTCACTATATCCTAAAAGCAGGTAAACATGACAAGTATATTTCTACTGCAAAGTCACAAATATTCGAAAATTGAGAAAGTCGTCAGGAATTGCAAACTTGGCATGGCTAATCACCCACTATGGTTTAATTTTTGGAGCACATTGCTACACATAGAACATATTTAAATATCGACAACATTGAGGTGATGAGCAGTGCGATGGAAAAAATTTGATGCTAAGCTTGCCTTTTTTAAGCGTATTGCGCTTATTGGAGCTTCTAGGCTGAGGACTGGAATGGTAACTGTTAATGGCTACATTTCAGTGAACTTAAATATAAACTGCAGGCTACATAAAGGGCGAGGCAAAGCTTCATGGAAGGCTGTTTCAAATAAATCAAGATGTGTTATAGAGTCTCGTGCTTGCATGCGGACGCGAAACTGTATAGCACACCTTTATTTAAAAGAAGATGGCCGTCATTGAATGAGGCAAACAATTCGCTATATACTGTAGAAGCTGTCGTCACTCTAAGAGTGCATTACTGTAATTAAGAAAACATCCTATTTATTACGGCGGCAATAGCTCAATTTCCTTTTTGCCTTACCAATTTTGAATACGTCAGTCGTTATTCATTCTCTGTAAACATCTAGGTTTGTTAACACATCAATTGCAAATATAGCCCCGCCGCGATGATCTAGTGGCTAAGGTACTCGGCTGCTGACCCGCAGGTCGCGGGTTCAAATCCCGGCTGCGGCGGCTGCATTTCCGATGGAGGCGGAAATGTTGTAGGCCCGTGTACTCAGCTTTGGGTGCACGTTAAAGAACCCCAGGTGGTCGAAATATCCGGAGCCCTCCACTACGGCGTCTCTCATAATCATATGGTGGTTTTGGGATGTTAAACCCCACATATCAATCAATTGCAAATATAGATACACAACAGCCGGCACAGCCTGACTGCAAGAAAGAGAAAGACGACGTTGGTGGTTGGTTGTTGATGAACTGTCGCCATCTTGTTCGCCGAGCACAGTGCATCGTATTTCAGTTATTAATTAGGTTTCCCATAACATTATTGGTGGAGGTGCCGGATAACTTATTTAATAAATTAAGTACGATTCACCGTGCTCGGCGAACAAGATGGCGACAGTTCATCAACAACCAGCCACCAACGTCGTCTTTCTCTTTCTTGCAGCCAGGCTGTGCCGGCTGTTGTATTGTGTGTTGTGTGTGTTGTGTATTTTAGTACACGGAGCTCCACGCCAACTTCTCACTGACCGGGGCCGGACTTTTCTATTGGCTGTCGTTGATAAAATACTGCGCTCTTGCTCTTCCAAGCACAAGTTTGTCACTTTGTACCGTCCGCAAACAAACGATCTAACGGAGCGCCTCAACCGCACCATGACCGACATGCTTTCTAAATACGTAGCGGCCGACCACCATGACTGAGACGTTCATTTGCCATTTGTGACGTTCGCATATAATTCGTCACGTCACGACACTGCCAGCTATTCACTATTCTATCTTCTATACGGCAGAGAAACCGCCCTACCATTTGACACCTTGCTGGCCTCGGTCACTGAGTATGCCGGCGAAGCCATCGCGCGAGCCGACCACGCACGCCACCTCACAGGAGCACCAAAGACAGCTCTACGATTCCCATCATCGAAACGTGCACTTTTCACCAGGTTCCCTTGTCCTCCTCTGGTCCCCCACTCGGCGTGTAGGGCTTTCTGAAAAACTGCTGTCACGCTACACTGGACCATACCGCGTCGTTCGCCAGGTGACTGACGTCACATACTAGATCGTTCCAGCCGATTCAACGTCATCATCGTCACCATCGAGTGACATCGTGCACATAGCTCGACTCAAGCCTTATCACCCTCCATCTACCGCATCCGAGTTGCTCAAGCACCGAGATGGTGCTTCTACCGCCAGGGGGTTATGATACACAACAGCCGGCACAGCCTGGCTGCAAGAAAGAGAAAGACGGTGTTGGTGGCTGGTTGTTGACGAACTGTCGCCATCTTGTTCGCCGAGCACGGTGAATCGTATTTAATTTATTAAATAGGTTACCCATAACAATATAATGAAGGTTCGCATCGCTACTTTCTCATGTCAACACACGCGCATCTGCGACAGCTTCTGAACCTAGTGACAACCGCATTCTACCACGGTTAACTACAGCATAAAAAAATTAAACGCACACTTTCTTAACAGGAATGAACAAAATATTTTTTGTTAATTTTAAGTTAATGGCAGGCTGTGGTGGGATAAAGGGTAAAAAGCTGAAGTATATAATTAAAGTTGGTCTTCTCTGTCTTCTTAGCATAATTTTAAAAGGCCTCCTGAAAGTCGGGTCTCGAGCTGCGGAAGGCAGCCTACGAATACTCCTTCGCCTCAATATAAGCATTGAAATATGGAGGAAAGGATGAAAACCGCTTGATGTGGTTTGTCTGCACTGGAAGCGAGTGAGTGAAACAACATTATTAGGTTCACAATAGACGCGAGTTAACCCAGCGTCACGCGACTAGACCCACTCGGAGACGGTCAGGTCGCGCAAGCCCTCTGGACAGCCAGGATTTGACGCAGGTTTTGCTAGAAGAGAAACTGGAGGGTGGAGGGAAGGAGGAACGTTAATGTGTGTCCACACGGTACTAAAGAAAGACGCAGAAGTAGCGACGTGGTCGTGGCTCAGGAGACGGAATACGGCGATGAGAAAACGCTGCTTTTATAACTCTACAATGCTGCATGTCACCGTGCCTCTAGAAGACATGTCAAGTTGTAGAGAATGAAAGATGGGGGGAGAAAGGCGTCCCTGGTTCAGCATGTAGTGAGGGACAGGTGTCCCATCCGGCAGAGAATTCAGCCCCGTGTCCACAACGTAATCCAGCACCCACTTGAAAACTTCCGTGCTGATGGGCACGAAAAAGTATATCCGCATGTGTCGTCACAGGCGACGAAGATCGATGAACATGGCGGCTCGCTGTGGATGTAGCGCAGGTCAGTGACACAAATTAGGTAGTACTGTGTACGTTCGGGAGGACCCGTCAAGACCAGGGCTTTGCACGACGCTAACAAAACAAAGCAAGACATCACAACTTCATAAGACAAGATTTTGCTAACATACAACTTCTAATTACTCGAGATAAGCACCTTCTCAGGGTTGCCGTTAGCGGGTACTATGCGCTGAATTGGCTGCTTTGCGACTCCGTCGTGCGACGGGAGTTCGGATTGACCCCATGTCTAGTTTTTGACTACTTCCAAACTTGTGCCTTGGTACATTAACAACGCAATATTCATTGTTTCCTGGTAAAATTCACTCTTTCGAAGATCTTCTGTCCTGTCAGCCGACGTGCGAAAGCGTCCTCACTGCAGCAGGCTCAATGAGCATCAATGCAGAGTGTGGTGTGCATGTATATACGGAGTGGCGAAGTTGTGGGCGCCTTGGGAAATGCGTGGACGCTGCTCACATAGCCCAAAATCTTTGTAGGTGCAAGTTTGTCGCACTCCTGTATACACGCCGCGCCTGCTCAAGAGTGAAATTGATAAGAGCACTCATCCGCAACAATGTGAAGCGGGGCTGTTCATCTTGAATCATACTATTACGTGAAGGATAGTCGCTTGCACTGTTGACCATTTAAAAGGTATCTTTGCAACGATGGTCACACTGCTAACCGGTTCAGGTCAGAGCGGGAAGCGAGATATTTTCGTTCTCTTTGTCGGGCTCGCGTGCGCATGGTTAGAGAGGCTATAATTATGCATGTGGCAATAGTATTTGAGGACGTACTGATGTTGTGTAAACTCCTCTAATCGAATTCAGTCTCCTGCTTCAATGTTGAACTTCCGTATAACTTTTTGAGTGCAATGAATTACTCTATCTTGAAGAAACTCTTCTTTTTGCGTAAACCATATACACGCACACTGAATTTAGGACAATATCAATTCGCTCCTTTGAAACCTATATGCACCTTGAAGACCGAAGTTGAGAGAAAATGTGGATATAGTTTTGCTTAATGAAAATTAGGTAATTTATTCTTAAATAATAAAAAAGTTGTACTGATAGTACTGTTCTTGTTCTATCTGGCTATACATTTGACGATAAAATTTTAGTAGTTGCCTACTTTGGCTTTAGCATTACCTCTGATTTTAAATTCTAGCCAAGGCAAATCTTTAACGTCATGTCACTACAAATCTGGGCACTAGAGGCAATGTTGGCTTTCATGGAAGTGTGCGAAAGCGGCTAGAAGGGGAGATGAAGGAAACGACATGGCGCACATAATTAGGCATTAAGTTTATTGAGCACTGTACGTTCCAGAAGTTAAAAGAGCACCAGCGATTTCGCTGTATTTTATAGCGTAGCATGTATACGAGCCAAGAGGTTCAACCAAATGATGATACTTCGGCAATCTTCGGCTGCAGGCAAAGCTATTGTTGTACTGTGAGCGTTCTTACTCTTGATCTGCTCAAGTTCTCCATCGAAATAAATATATTTAATTCGATAGTTATGTATATATTGACTGAGCTGATGCATTCTTCGGCATCACACCAACATGATACCTCATGGAGCTGTTTAGGCGTCCGCGAACCAAATACACACATGAAGTCGTGAAGCAAATTTCAAATGTGAACAGAGCACTAACGTTGTCTCGGACTACAAAAGCACCCTTAATCAATCAAAGTTTCATCTTGAGGATGGGTTACAACCTGAAAAAAACAGCAGGACGATTGCAGCTGTCGTGCTTGGGCATTCCATAGGAAACCACGAACATACCACTAGTTAGCATTCCCAAACGCAGAAGTATCCATTTTCCAAGTGGAAGTTTCACGGCCTGACTATAGCTGTGCCACGCTCACTCTTCAGCGAAAGGTAGCGCAAAGACATGTTTGGAAAAGCGAGAGTCGATTCTTTCAGCGTATATCGAGTCTCGGCTGTGGACCTTATTGTATTGCCCTGATGCACACATTCCAAGCCTCCACTCCGACTTTTCAATGCAGCCTACACGCAGACGTCCGTAACAGCTTGGGTATAAAATACACATGCACATGCGTCCGGTATGCATGATACCGGCGTCACTAGCGCAGCTGAAACTTTTGTACAGTGTTATCGCTTTTGAAAAGAGATTAATTGCCGAGCAGCTTGTTTTACGACAGCACAAGTGCAGCTTGCAGAAGGAGTTCGCAAATAACTTGCGTCCCCGTTCATTCAACATTACTGAACGCGAGAAAGGACACTGCACAAATGAAGGTTACACCATGTGTTTTCTATAGCCCTTATTAACATTGTCGTTGCGCACAAGCTAGGCCCTCTAAACCTAACTTTATAAATGGACCCTATTAAACGTCAACTGGAACCGCATGACGCAAGTCAATCGTGCCAGCTGTGCGTGTTACCCTATTCGGTCTATAAGAGCATGCAAAAAAACACATTTTAGAAAGCAGGAAAAGGCATACAAGGCGTGCAACACCCACATTTTTTTTAACCTGGTCCAAGTGACGCATTAAATGCCCTTTACGAGTCCAGTCTTGCGAGAAACTTCAACGCGAAAGACTTCTGAATCCCAGCAAGGTCGGCTCCCTTCGTTGCTTCTTTGCCCGATGGGAGCTTCTGCGGCAACGCATCTGCCAAAGTGCGCGCACTTTTGCGGTGTCGGACACAGGCCAACGACGACTGCTTTCAGAGAGATCGGTGCCGTGCCTGCGTCAATGTTTGTCGCATACTACCGGAGCACCTGCAAACGTTACAGCAGTGCTGGCGCTTTTTCCTCAGCTCTCCATGTAAGACGTTTGCTCGTTATTTCTGTCCGACAAAGCACCTGTGCTTCAGCACGTTTCGGCTGTCTGTCGAAAGGGTTAATCTGATCCGTCTTAGTCAGATTTGATCGTTATCGCTAAGCTAAATCATTGCCGAGCTTTAGTGCAGACAACGAAATAGATCACAGCGTGGCGTACGTATTCCGAGTGATTAGAAAATTCAAAATATAGAATATATATTTTAAAATATTTGTAATACTGGCAGCCAGGCAGATAGCTTTCTCTAAGCCAACCACCGGGGATTGAAATGGACCACAAAGATCGACGCCATCCTGAATCCTAAAGAGAAGCAGTGTGAGTTTCATGCTTGCTTTCGCGTGTTCTTCTCAAATGAGAGCGAAAATGTGTTGACCCTGTTTACTATATACGAACTAAAAAAGAAAGAAAGGAATTGTCGCACGTAAACATTCTAGGGACTACAAAGTTTTCGCGATTTATCGAAGTGGTTTAGGTGGCCAATGTTCATGGACATAATAGATGCGACTAGCACATAGTGAGCTCTTCCAACGAAGGGACGTGCAGACTTAAGCAACACTGCCGAATCGTGGGCAGTTCTGGATTGCCCATAGGTGATCTCCGTGGCTGATAGCTTATCCCCGTTGTTGGAGTTTCTTATAGCGGAGCAACACTTCGCTTGGTTGGCTTGATTGCCGCCCAGTTAAGAAAGGCATCACCAGAGTACCCCACTTTTCAAAATTTAAGTGGAAGTCTAACTTCATCTGCATTTTCTGGTTGCATGATGGCAAACTATTAGTAAACATTTTGTTATACTAATATATTTTCTATTTTCTTTCTTAGTTATAGTACATCAAGAGAGTGAATAAATTTTCCCCATGTCACGTCCTTGGCGAACTCTTTCATGTAAATAGGAACATCATGATCATCATCATCACCATCATCTGTAACAACGCATGCTGTAATCGGTCGACCGGCCAGTTACTCTCATCGAGGACGGTAGTGACGCCCGTCGGGGGAGCTTCACAAAGCCCCGTCCGCTCGCCTGGCTTCCCGTGTTGCTGGTGTCGGCGCTGATTTCCTGTGCCTAGTTTACGCCTATGTTCTGGTTTTCTGCCGGATTATTGTCGCAGAGGAGAGTACAGCCAAGGCCGTTACGTTCGGCGCTGGATTTCATCTGCTTCTGTCCATGTGCATCTGGTAAGACGCGGAGTGCCTAACCGGGACGTTCGTTTCTCTGGTGCTGTGCACATGTTTTGGGTGTCGCTCCTATAGGTCTTCTTGCGCTTTGTTTTGCGCGGGCACGTTTCTACGGGAGTGAGAATATTTGAAATAAATAAATACCGAACGCAATATATTTACAAATGTACACGGGGAGTCCTCCAGCCAAAAGGGTGGAACACCACAACCAACAACAACACGAGTAAAATTGCAATCGTTATCTTCAGCGCCTCGATTGATGGAGCATTCTTTCTTATTCGTCTCGACTTTTAACAATGTTAACAAGCTTATGCCATCTGATATCAGAGTAACTTGAGGAATAATGTCATTGCCAACGTCACATAGCTCATTGCCTTTGCTATACGAGAACGTTGAGATCAACTACACAGATCCTGGGAAACGTGGTGCGATCGTTTTCGCATCAGGCTGATCACCTGCGCTCGTACCATCACTGCGTTCGTACGGAGCAAAAGCTTAACTTCGTAACAAACTTTAATTTGCTGCGTCTCCCCCCAACCGTTTAACATGCGCTTCAACTTCTTTCTTAGGAATTCAAATGAACGTCATGTTTGTTTCCATAGTCTCTGAAATCCAAACAGCTACCTCATATATCATCTTTCCCACCCTCAGTCAACTATATTCTGCACAAGTGTTTTGCGTTGTGGAATTTATAATGATTTATTGTTTACGTCGTACCGCTCACGTGTCATTTTAGAGGTCGTACGCGAAGACGACGGCGACGGCGATTCCCGACGTTCCACCAGCGTACCTGTTAAGCGTGGACCAAGAGCAGGTTCTGGCCAACTGTCAAAACGAGCGCACGTGGCATGGTCTGCTCGAGATGCTGGCATCGCATAAAGGCGTGTTCACTCGGGGGCCTGACGGTTCCGCGCGTTACTGCGTGTTATGACATCTCCTCAAGCCGGACAGATGCCACCACTGCTCCACGTGCCGAAGGTGAGCCCGCGTACACTGTGCACTTTAACATAAGACGTCATCTGGTGACTATAAAAGAGATTACTGCATCAATAAAAGATTTTGTTAGGGATGCATGTTGACGCTCCTTAAAAAAAGAAGTCAAGAACCTACCCTTCGTTTGAGTATCGTGCTCCTTTGATGTGTGAATGCTTTCTGTTCATAAAGTTTTCTCGTTCTGAGGGGCGTGTCATCTTTTTCGTCCTACAGTAAATTTGTATACGGACGCGCGGGTAAAATTAGTGACTCTTATAGAGCGGTTTTCCTCTTTGTATGTTATTCCTAAAGTGCTTACAGTACACAAAACTGAGGATTATAATGTTTTACGACCTCTCTCGCAGTTTATCGATATGCCACAAACGCAGACCTCCCATAAATATTTTCTCAGATGCATCATGAAGATGGACCATCTCTGCCCGTGGTTCAACAACTGCGTCTGCTTCAGCACCAACAAGTTCTTCTTGCTCACTCTCTTCTACACGGTTGCACTGTGCCTATACGGCTTGGCCACCCTGACAGCCCACTTGGTTGAATGGTGGTCGGGCGCGTGGCTTCGGAAGCCGTACGCTTTCCACGTGGGCTTCCTCCTGGTCATGGGCACCGTGCTGGCCATCGCTCTCGGCTCCTTTCTCGTCATGCACCTTTTCATGGTGTCAAAGAACGAGACGACGCTCGAGAGGCTACGCGACGCGACGTTTCAAGAACTCGGGAACTCGTTCGATCTCGGGAACCGCTACGAAAACTTCGTAGAGGTGTTCGGTCCGTGAAAAATCACTTTAGATGACTCCAGTATTCACGAGTGTTGGTGACGGCGTCCGTTTCCCGACCCGGCTGCACCCCACGCGAGACACGGTTGAGCCTCGGGCATCTGCCGTCGTGGTGAACTATTCTGCGGCTACCTATTCGACGGGGTCATCCGGTTTCGATAGCAGAGCTGACGTCGTGAATATAGAACGATAATCGATTGAGGCCTCTAGAGACTCCTCTAAGAAACGTAACACGACTGAATTTTGATGGTTTTTTTTCTTTGAATTACGTTCTCATATGACTCACAATAAGCACATCGCATGCTCTTTGTTGCCCGAGCGTGGCGCTCCGTCTCCTTTTGTGCCAAGCTACACCACTTTTGTTCATTATATTTATCTTTGTTATATTATTTTGGTACATCTGCGAATCGAATAAAGGTCTCTCATAACCTTTCACGCCCCCCCCCTCTTCCCCCTTCTACCGCTCTCACCACCCCGAGTTTCGCACAGTACCAACTGAGCACAAATAAGGATTAATTTCATTTAGTAAATATGACACCTCTTTTAGGATTCCCAAGATAGCCACACCGCTATCTCGACTCCACCTCATATGTCCAACAGGTACCATGCTGTGATCCTACGACATGCGCAGACCAGTACTCTACTCGTACGTAAAAACGCCTTTATGATAGGCCGCAATGAATACAGAAATGCTTCAAACGTGGAACGCACCCACTTTTGAGAAATGCACAATGAACTTATATGAAGTAACTATTTACCAAAACTTTGTATATATATATATATATATATATATATATATATATATATATATATATATATATATATATATATATATATATATATATATATATATATATATATATATATACATAGTAGATTGTAGTGAAGAGGAATGCCCACTACCCAAGCGACATGACACCACGTTCGCGCGAGGCGCGAGCAGGGACTGCCTGGTTGCTGCTGCGACGACGCCCGTTTATTCGGCCAGCTCTTGCTGCTTCTGTCCTGACGCTGCTACCTCTTATCGTCTTGCATTTACATTATATTTTGGTGGAGGCTGCTGCGGTTTACGCTCACCGTGGAATTGCGTAGCCGAAAGCTGCCGTCCGTCATGCCTGACGACGCTGTCTCCACTCCCCCCCAGGCTTCGCCACCCAGGGGCGGTCCCGGTGTCCAGCTCCTGCGTGAATCCGACATCTTCAGCGGCCCAGACGAGAAAGACGTTGAGGATTGGCTGGAATCCTACGAACGAGCCAGTGCTACCAACAAATGGGATGATGCCATGAAACTGGGTACCGTGATGTTTTATTTAACGGATGTCGCCAAGCTGTGGTACAGAAACCACGAGGCGGACATTCCTACTTGGATGACCTTCAAGACCTGCATCACAGCTGTTTTTGGACGCCCTGGGGTGCGCAAATTTCGCGCAGAACAACGCCTACGAAGCCGGTCCCAACAAACTGGTGAGACATTCACCAGCTACATCGAGGACATCCTCGACCTCTGCCGGCGTGTTGACCCGACGATGCTGGAAACTGACAAGGTACGACACATTATGAAAGGCATTTTCGACGACACCTTTTAAATGCTCCTCTCGAAAAACCCGGCCAGTGTCTCGGAGCTCACTGAGCTGTGTCAGAGTTTTGACGAACTCCGACGACAGCGTCTTCTCACGCGACACCCTAACGTCCCGGATGACACCCTCTCAAGCTTGACAACCACCTCTGACCATCACTCGCTGCTATCGCAGATCAAGGAGTTTGTTCGCGCTGAGGTCGCTCGTCAGCTGTCGCTGCTATCAACAGCCGGCCAACCACCATCACATCTGCCAGCGAACATTCGTGAGGTCATCCAGGAGCAAGTTTGCGCGGCGCTGCCACCTGCCCGTGACACTTCGCCGTTGTCGACCCCTGTGACCTGTGCCGAGATGAATGCACCTCTAAGCTATGCTGAGGTTGCCGCAAGGCCACCTCTGCAGACATTTAGGTCACTACCATCGGCTGTGCCCATTCCTAGGTTCACTCAGCCAAGGTCCCTCCAGAGTAGTGGACAATGGCATACACCCGACAATCGGCCGATATGCTTTGCCTGTGGGTTGCCTGGCCACATAGCGCGATACTGCCGCTGGCGTGTCCCTGCCTGTCAGCAGAACTACCCCCAGAGCTTCGAACCTGTCTCTTATGCGCCACAGCGCCCTTCGTTCGCAGACTCCCAGCATCCCGACCAGATGTCATCGTACACCGACCACCACCCACCTGTTAACTGTCGCTCACCATCACCTCGACGCCGCTCGCCATCGCCGATGCGTCGTCGTCCTTCATCGCCGAAGCGGGAAAACTGATTGCCGCAGTTCCAGAGGCAGGAACTGCGACACCCGCGAAAAGACCAAGGCCTCTCTCTTCACCGACGAATGTACTGGACGTATATGTGGACGGCGTCGCTGCACTCGCTCTCGTCGACACTGGTGCCGCAGTTTCAGTGATCAGTGCCACACTCTGCTGCTTGCTCAAACAAGTTATGACGCCACAAGCAAGTATATCGCTTCGCACAGCAAACACAGAGCACGTCACGCCGGCCGCATATACTGCTCGCATTGCGATTGACGGCCTTATCTATGTCGTCGAATTACTGGTGTTAATTCCTGCTCCCATGACCTCATTTTGGGCTGGAACTTTCTCTCCGCTAATAAGGCAGTCATCGACTGTTCGCGCGCTGAGGTGGCATTTGAAGTGTTTAGCGACCCTACTATACACGACGCTGTTGAAACCGGGGACAAACTATTTGTTGCTGAAGACGTTACGATACCGCCGCACTCTTTCGCCCTTGCCAAGGTGTCTTGCAACGTGCTCGCCGAGTCAAGTGCCCTTTTCACGCCATCTGCCGTTTTCGTTCGTCGAAAATGTTCGCCGCTACCTCATGCCCTTTTGGAACTTCATGACGGTGTCAGCAGAATGCTCATCTCGAATATGCTGTCATCTCCTGTAACACTACTTCGGGGCGAGTGCGTCGGGCGTGTTTACAGTTTCGACCCTTCTGCAATTATTGACATGCCAACTGGTTCTTTCGCCAAACACGAAATCGCTGGAATAACGTGTGCCTCTACGCCGCAGAACACTAGACCTGGCATACTGAGCAGCTCCATCGCCGACACGTTAACCGTTTCGCAACGTGCTCAGCTTCTACGACTCCTGAACAAGTTCCGTTCTTCCTTTGTCTGCCAGCATAGTCCCCTCGGCCGCACATCGGCTGTGTGTCACCGCATCGACACGGGCACCAATGCACCACTGTTTTTTTTGCGTGTCCACGACAGAGCGCCAGGTTATCAGTGACCAAGTAGCTGACATGCTCAAGCATGGCGTGATCCAGCCTTCGAATAGCCCCTGGGCATCTCCAGTCGTTCTCGTTAAGAAGAAGGACGGGTCAATTCGCTTCTGTGTTGACTACCGTCGTCTTAACAAAATAACTCGAAAGGACGTTTACCCCTTACCGAGAATCGACGATGCCCTTGACAGCCTCCAAGGGGCGGAGTTCTTCTCTTCTATTCACTTACGGAGCGGCTACTGGCAAGTCCCTATGGTGCCTGAAGATCAGCCTAAAACGGCCTTTGTCACACCTGATGGCCTTTACGAATTCCGCGTCATGCCTTTCGGTGTTTGCAATGCGCCCGCAACATTCGAGCGGATGATGGACAGTCTTTTGCGTGGCCTGAAGTTGAAAACATGCCTGTGCTACTTAGATGACGTGGTTATAGTTTCGCAAGATTTTCCCACGCATCTCTGCAGGCTAGATGAAGTACTACAGTGCCTAACTAACGCCGGCCTTCAGCTCAACCTGAAAAAATGCCGCTTCGGTGCAAGTCAGCTCACGATCTTCGGCCATGTTGTCTCTAAAGACGGTATTCTTCCTGACGCCACCAAGCTTCAAGCAGTTGCAGAGTTTCCTAAACCCTCATCTTTGAAGGATCTGCGAAGCTTCCTTGGCCTCTTCTCATATTTCCGCCGCTTTATTCGGAATTTTGCGATGATCACCGCCCCCTTGACTGAACTTTTACGGAATAACTCGAAAAGTTACACTTGGTCACCCACCTGTGATGATGCCTTCAAAAAGCTGCGCCACCTGTTAACCTCACCGCCAATCTTGCGTCACTTCGACCCGGCTGCTGCGATTGAGGTGCACACCCATGCAAGCGGTGTTGGACTCGGCGCCGTTCTCGCGCCGCGCAAATTGGGATTCCAGGAGTACGTAGTCGCTTACGCAAGCCGTACCCCTACCAAAGCGGAGAAGAACTATTCTGTAACAGAGAAGGAGTGTATGGCAATTATTTGGGCTCTAGGTAAATTTAGACCGTACTTATATGGTGACTCTTTCGACGTTCACCGATCACCATGCACTTTGTTGGTTATCCACGTTGAAGGACCCCTCCGGCCGTAGTTCGCTGGGCTTTGCGGTTGCAAGAGTTTGACATGTGCGTTGTCTACGGGTCTGGCCGACGTCACACTGATGCCGACGCGCTATCGCCTTCACCTGTATCATTGGAAAGCTCTGCTTGTCTATCTGCCGTGGACGAAACGGTTGCGTTTCCAGCAAACTGCGACATGGCGTCTGAGCAACGTAAGGATGACTGGATCAACGCTCTTCGGTGATTTCTATCAGACCCATCGACTTCTTTATCTTCTCGAACATTGCGCCGTCAAGCGGTTCCCTTTGAGATTCGCGATGACCTCCTTCACCGCAGGAATTACAAGTCTGACGGCCGAAAGTGGTTACTGGTCATACCTCGCCATCTTCGTGCTGCAATATGTTCGGCTTTCCACGCTGACCCTCAGTGCGCACATGCGGGCATCTTCAAAATATACGCTCGGCTTTCCTCCCGGTTTTATTGGCGAGGCATGTACACCTTTCTGCGCAAGTACGTTCAGTCATGCCCGCAGTGCCAACGACGGAAAGCTCTGCCTCAACACATCTCTGGTCCGATACAGCCAATCCTTTGCCCAGCCAGAACTATCGACCGTATTGGAATCGATCTGTACGGGCCTCTTCCATTCACGGCTTCCAGAAACCGTTGGATCGTTGTCGCTGTTGACTACTTGACGCGATACGCAGAAACAGCCGCTTTGCCTGCTGCCACAGCACGCGACGTATCATCTTTCCTCCTGCGGATCTTCATTCGCCGTCGTGGCGCACCGCGTGAACATCTCAGCGACAGAGGACGTGTGTTCCTCTCTGAAGTCGCCAACGCACTCCTCGACGAATGCCGTATCATTCAACAGACTACCACTGCCTACCGTCCCCAAACGAATGGCTTGACGGATAGATTCAACCGTACCCTTGGCGACATGATATCTGAGTATGTTGCCTCAGACCACTCCGATTGGGACCTCATTCTGCCTTTTCTGACATACGCCTACAACACTGCTCCACAGGAGACTACGGGCTTTTTACCATTTTTCCTGTTATATGGCCGAGACCCTTCCACCACACTAGATACCATTCTGCCCTACCACCCCGATTCCTCCGAGTCTACGCCAATCTCTGAAGCTGCCCGCCGCGCCGAGGAATGCCGTAAGCTCGCCCAGTCGCTCACAACCATCGACCAATGGAGACAAAAATCTCGGCGTGACGATAACCACCTGTAAACTAACTTCGTTCCGGACACCCTTGTGTGGCTTTGGAATCCAGCTGTCCCTACAGGTCTTTCTTCGAAACTTGTTTCAAAATACCAGGGACCCTACCGCGTTGTCTCGCAGACTTCACCTGTTAAAAACATCATCGAACCCGTGACGCCATCCACAGACCAGCGCTTTCAGGGTCGTGAAACTGTTCACGTACAGCGGTTGAAACCATATTACGATCCGCTCGTACTCTGTTCTCCGTGAGTTGCCAGGATGGCTCTCTTTCTGACGGGGAGAATATGTAGTGAAGAGGAATGCCCACTACCCAAACGACATCGACACGTTCGCGAGAGGCGCGAGCTGGGACGGCCTGGTTGCTGCTGCGACGACGCCCCGCCCGTACATTCGGCCAGCTCTTGCTGCTTCTGTCCTGACGCTGCTACCTCTTATCGCCTTGCATTTACTTTATAATATATATATACAGACTCTTTCAGCGTCATTCACGCTGGACCCGACGTATTGTATGCAAGAAGTGTCTTATTTTCAGCTGGTCAGTGAACCTACCAGCTAGAAACGTTAAGTAAAGATGCTGCCGTAAAAAATGTCTCTTTCTCGCATATATATATATATATATATATATATATATATATATATGACGCTATGATGAATGGGTGACGTGGCCTGGCTCATACCCCATGTTTATTCTACTGACTTCTTCCTCCTCTGCTTCTACCAACCATCGCTACCTTCTTAAGTCACATGATTCCCCCTCCCCCCAAAAGAATGCGCGAGCTACAATTTAGAAAGCATGAACAAATAGAGTCTTATAATAAAAAAATAATGCAAGAAAATGCAGAAGTTCCATGCCACACGGCGGTTCCATGCACTTGCACAAAATGTTCACAGGAAAGGCAGTCCGGTGATATCTAGGAGACCTCAGGTGGGCGAGGTTGGCTGTTCTGTTCTGGAGAGCATAACCATGCCTTCAGCGTTAAAAAGAATGATGGCACAACCTGTTTAGTATTGAGGAACGAACAAGGTTGGGAGTCCTTGTAGCGTTGGAAGGTCGGATGTCTCATGCGTTGGATTCTGAGTCGTGGCTGCGACAGACGCTTTGCTTCTAAAATGCGTGCTTCTTGACGGATTGTGACGGCGTGATGCCTGCAGGCTGGCGGTATGCAAGAAGTGCTTCCGCATCTTTCTTGGCGTTTTCCGTGGTGTTGCGGTCTGTGTAACTGCAGGCGCAGGGAGCGTCTCTGGTGACTTTCCTCTGTGCGAGAAAATTTGAACTCTTGGAATACTTTTTGGGTTAGAGATCTTATTTTCCGCTGTTCTTCAATTGGTGAGTGTGCTTCCGTTGAATTTCGCATTCGTCGATGCCTTCGTTGCAGTCTATTTTGTTGTCGCATGAGGTTGCGCGCTTGGCTATGCTTGCTTTGCTGATGCTGCTCAGGAGATGGCTGTAGTGGCAAGCCTTCCGGAATGGGACATTCATTTACTTTGAGGTTTGACGCGTCCTGTAAACAGCTGATGCATGGTGAACAGGTTTCTTGCTTACCGGGCATGGTTGGTGGTGCGCCATCATTGCTAGCCTGCTCTTCAGAGGGTTCTGTGACGTGGTTCATTACGGACGCTTCTGAAAGACAACTGTGCACGAGGTTTGATGTATGATTTGCTTCTGAATTGGTTGGATTCTTGTATTGGTGACCACTGTATGAGGGTACCACATGTGACGTCGCATCACCAGGTTGAAAATGCAAATTTTTGCAAGTTTGCGAGGCCGTGGAAATGAACTTTTGCGACAAAAAACATTCAGAGTTGGCAAATAGTTCATCAGGGGCTTCTTTTTCGCGGCTCACTATGAATGGTTCTTGCGCCTGATAGCATGCGACGTTCGATGCGTCCGAGCCTTCTGTGTTTGGAGTTTCTGGTGGCTGCGCACTGGACGGCAACATTGCAACAGGGGTAGTTCGGTAAGGTTTTAGTTGTGAATGGCCCTCTTTCTGTGCAACTAACGATGCGAGCTGTTCTGACGCATGAATCTGGGTGGTAAGTCCAAGGCTTGGCGTAGCATCGTCCGAGCTCCGCAGCTCTATCCCGACCAGTGTGAGCATGCTAGATGTGAGATGGACATTGTGAGTCACGAAAGAGCCAAGCGATGGAAAACCAGGAGGCGGGCCAAGTCTGCGAGATGGGGAGTAAGCTGCTCCAATGCGTGAAGACTGATTTTCACTCTTTGAGTCATCTTGGTATTGTTTGGTATTTTCCCCATGTGTCAGCTGGTCTACCATGAACAAGGCGTCCTTATGACACGAATAGTGACCGTTAGGAGCCTTTGAAGAGCAGCGTCGTAGAAAACTAGGTGGTGGGCCATGTATGCGATACGAAGCATGAAAGGCATCAGTAGGGTGAGCGACGTCTCGTGTCGTATGTTGGTGCCGCGACTTTGAAAATACCGAATTTCGTGAAGAGAAACCTGGTGGAACGCCACGTTTCTTCAAAAATAAGCGTGGGCTGTGACGGCCGAGTGTGGTTGTACGCAGATGGTCGGTAATGAGGAAGTCCTTGTCGTAATAGTTAAAACGGGCAATCATCTCTTCCCTGATCTTTTGCCATGATTCGTCGTTTTCGAATGTGTGTGCCAGGTAAAACTTGAATGCCTCACCGGAGATGTAGTCAGTGAAGTTGGTGATCATTTCCCGTTCCGACCATGATGCAGCGACGGCATGAAGCTCGAACAGGTTGAACCAGTCCTGTACGGGTCCGTCGTCCGCTGATCCGGTGTACTTAGGGATGTCAAGGTCGTCTGATCCTGCTGTCATGATGCTTGGTTATCTTGGTGGTCCGCGTTCTTCTGTGGTCCGCGTTCGGTTACTGCGTCTCGCTGAGGTCTTCGATGATGATGGCCGGGCGATGAAGTGGTTGCGAGGTCTTCATCCTGTCGACTCGTGTGACGCTATGATGAATGGGTGACGTGGCCTGGCTCATACCCCATGATTATTCTACTGACTTCTTCCTCCTCTGCTTCTACCAACCGTCGCTACCTTCTTACGTCATATATATATATATATATATATATATATATATATATATATATATATATATATATATATATATATATATATATATATATATATAGTTTGAAACCTTTGACTATTTCGCCTGCGGGACAAAGCACCAAATATCCAACAGCAGCCACAGACAGTGCGCCTAAGATCTACCCCTGCGCGCATTCCCTCTGCATGCGCCATCTTTACCAGGATAGCAGGACAGCGAAGAAAGCCCACACCAGTCTTGCCAGTTCTCCTATCATAAAAATGGCGATGAAAATCTGCCTAAACCGTACACGTTTTGGGTCAATAAGAAATGTTACACGTCAGGGGTGGTAACCTGCAGCCCGGCGGCGGAATGCAGCCCGTGGAGCAGTAATATGTGGTCCTCAGCACGACGTCAAAACTTGCTATCTCCTTGTCACAGGCCGAAATCATTATCCACTTCATTTCTAACACGCTTGTTGGGCATGCCCCAGGAAATAAGCTGTGCAGATGAAGCCGTAGCAGTTCTGACATCAAGTGGGATTTTGATAAGTAACCTATCTTTGTAACCGACCCTTCTGAACGGTCGCAGCCAGAACGCCCTTCCTGTGTGCGTTTTTGCTTTCTCCTGAGTGCACGTGCGTTTTTTTCTCTCCCTCTCTACACCCTCTTTCTTTGCCTTATTTCTCTAACCCCAGTACTGGGTAGCAAACCGGATGCCAATATCTGGTCAATCTCCCGGCCTTCCTTTTCTCTCTCCCTCTCTCTCTTTCTTCCTTTTTGCAACCTTTTGACATGTATCCTTAAAGTTAACATGATATCTGTTCCAGCTTAGATGCATAATTGTCTACTCCCAAAATTTTTCTCTTCAGCAACAAAGCCCCTTCTCTCACACCCCGGACCACACAATGTCACCGTGATTCGACCCGGCCTTACGCCTCAAAACGTTGTTCACCCCTGCTATAAGTTCCGTCGTCGGTGAAGTTCGACTACGCGAGTGGACGCAATGCCATTGGAGGGGGGAGTTCATGCATCATTTTATTAACTTAGAATTGGCCGAATCTTACCTCTGATCAGCATTATTTTTTTATCATGGCCTGTAACTCCAGCCCGTGTGCTTCTCGGACAGTTAAAACAAGCATCGAGGAACTGAATGATTCCCCCTTCCGGCTATTCATGCGTGAACTTTAGGCCTTTTGAACGAAAACTAAACAACTTTGAAATACTCCAGGCGCATTTATTTTACTCGTGAGGCTCTACGCCCCCTTAGCACCACCAGGCAATCGTTCACATATCTAAACATTTTTTGCTCTAAAAGTCTGATTAATAGGCACTGCAATGCTTCCTTCACAGTTTGCTAAAATCATTGTGCTTAAAATGGGAGCTATGCTGCCAGTACACTTTGCATCTGTCTTAAGAACTGGTCTTTAAAAAAGTGTCTTGGCAAGATAAGAGTTACATAATGGTCACGTGATTGCGGAGGAAAATAAACAAGTAGTGGGGATAATTAATTACTTATTGGGGGCATTTGTACTCAGGGAAACTCCGAATACAGATAGGCTCTAAAAGACTTTCTAGAAAAAGCAATTTAAAAAAAAACTTCCAGTCAAATGCCCGGAAGAGCTGCGAAAGTTCGGAGAGTCTGACTCCTCGATAGCATGCTTTACGTTCCTGAGAATGTCAGGCTGAAGAATAAAACTTAGAACTTATACCAGAACAATTAGATGAAATACGCA
Organism: Rhipicephalus microplus; assembly: GCF_043290135.1. Classification (NCBI taxonomy): domain Eukaryota; kingdom Metazoa; phylum Arthropoda; class Arachnida; order Ixodida; family Ixodidae; genus Rhipicephalus; species Rhipicephalus microplus. The sequence continues at coordinate 8,856,606 of NW_027464588.1, forward strand.
ATCACTTCAGGGCGATCCACAAGTTTCTACGTCAGTCACGCGTCCAAGGGCTTTGTAGGGAACAAGCGACGCTGCTTCACCGGTAAAGAATTGACTCCGCATACAGGCCGGCTTGGTCATTCAAGACTGTGTGAGGCGTCTCCCCGTTTTGTGTCTTTTGTGGTGACATTGGCGGCATCGAACATTCTATTTGACTGCGCTCGAAGTTTGACAGAGAAAGAACAAAGATGGTACACAACTTGCAGAAAGGTTCTCTCAAGCACAGGACATATGAAGATGTCATTTTTCCCGGAAGGACCCATGGCGGCGAGGAGGAGTGTGTAATGGTTCCTGATGTCGTTCCATGAGACACTGGGCTGAGTGACATTTGGTGATGAACCCCTATAATTCAAGAGATGTTCAGGCGGAACAATTGCCGGTCATTTATGCCAGGCTAACCTCGCCTTTGCAGCATATCACAACCACCACCTCCTCCATTACATGATACCGCTACCCGCGAGCACATCAGCCGAGCTCCCATCAGGCCACAGGATACCCAACCCATGGGCGAAGAGATGGAGGTTGTACAAAACACCTATTTGTCACTACCTCGACACTAAAGACTGGAGTGACGGGTGTAACCTCCAACGCACCCAAAACCGACTAAAGAAGGAAGAGTGTCATACGCCCGAAAGCAACATACACGGAACATTGATGCACCACCTCTATCCAACGAACTATGGATAAATGTGCCCGCACTGCAACGTACCGGATGTCTAGCACTTGCTCTTGGAATCTCAATGTCATGCAAACAACACAATGCGACCGAAGAGGAGGGTGAACTAAGCACCAAAAACGAATCACGACCACCTAATCGAAACATGTGAAAGGCCAAGCTCGTCCTCGAGGACCCGGAAGACCAGTGACAACTCGTCGCCAGGGCCAAGAGGGCAGTCGAAGCCAGAGGTTTCCGGGACTAGAGAGAACCCGTAGGGTGGCAGGCAACACTGCAGGTTAGTGCAACCATGTACTTCGTTCTGTCGAGCACTAGGCAAGACGTGCGACTGTACATGTTTAACCAGTGCCTGGTGGCCGAACTTCTCTGCCTGCCACAGCAGCGGCAGATGCTCAACTATTTCACCAAGGCTGTGGTGCATTAAGGTAAGCCCCGGGGCCTTCGCAGAACCTTATGGGGCTACCCTTCCGGATGAGTAACCAGAAGCAACCGAAAGCTACGTTGGTGTACTCTTCTACCCATTGAGAAAAACGGGTGGGTTCTGCGGTCGGCACTGGGAATCGCGCACGGTACCTCCCGCATTGGTAGTGGACGCTCTAACCATGTAGCCACCGCTGAGGCGAATGACATCGGGCTCGGAACACTGTTTCGGCATTAGATGCTTATTTCTCTCTGTCTTTCGGCATCAATGGAAAATGCAAAATCTGACTTCGAGGGATTTTCATTTTTCCGAAAAAATCCAAGCACTTCATCAGAGTTCCGAACCACAAAAGGATCAGTGACATTTAATGCCACACAAATGTCGCTGGAGTAATCCCAAAGTTTCATTGTGCCGCTTAACCTCCTCTGTGACATTGTGACAACTGAACGGTCGGGAACATGGTCTTTATGAATTTTTACCGTGAAAAAAACTCATAGGAGTCTTTGTTAGCAGCAAGTACTTTTTTCAGACAACACAAATTGAACTCTTAGCACTATGCAGCGGTCTCGTGCCAGCAGCAAGTTACATATTTATCAAGTTTTGTCCACATTTACATTACATTTACTTCTAGTATCATACCCTATACTTTTCCTGGCATCATTATCTGTTAGTTCTCATTATTAATATGTGTTTGACAGAGAAAGCGAGCCCTTAAATTTACACTTCTTTCTTACGATGCCAGCGCCTGCTTTTTAAACTTGGCTTAGGCAATGTTTGCAGCTTTGAAGTGCTTCGGAATCGCTTCTTTTGCTTTCTCACAGTATATTGACATATATATAACGACAAATGCACCTTTTTAACGCCTAGCAGCCGGGAAAGCAAATATTTGCAACTGTAAAATTCGTTCCCACGCTCTATTGATGCATAAAAAAACCGTGATGTGCACTTAGCACAAATTTGACAAACTTTGACAGTACTGTGGCCTGGCGACCCTTTACAGAGTAGAAATGTCCAAAGAAATGCAGCAGAATTTGACATTGAGTGTTACCTTTTTTTCTATCACAAAACATGCTGAGTGAGCACTCTTTTTCCTGATGCAGGTGAAGGATCAGGAGAGAAAGAGGGAGAAAGAACTATTTAATGAAAAGCAGAGAGTTTAACCGGGATATGCGAATGGCTGACTCGGCGTGGGGAAGGGAATTGAAAGTAGGGAGAGAGAGAAAATCACATAAGGTGTTGAAATAGAATAAAAGATGATAGAAGACGTCCTCGTCGCATGTGGACGCAGCTGTTGTTATCTTTTCAGGCCTCCCTGTGTGTTTCTTTTCACAACTGCAACAGCAAGAGAAATGTATAAGCATATAATGAAGAGAGAAGGGCCTTATTGATGCCTTTTTTTTTGCTGTCAAAACGGTACGTATGCAGTCTTTTCGGGATACGACTAAGATAGGAAGTGTGCAACTTGGACGATGTATAAGCAGCCTTATTTCTTGCAGCAATGCACCCAAATGCATTGTGACATTCACTTCATGAAGGTAGTTTTTGTTTAAAGCGTCTTATGCAACCATTTTACTCAAAACCAAGTTTCGCTTTACACATTTGAATTTCGCGCGTAAGGAACACTGGTCTGGAGGGCATCATTGCATGAAAGACCGCGGTTTTCCCTTTGGCTTGCGACAAAGTAGACTCACTGCTTTATTTTAGTCATTGTATTACTTTATTGATACGCATTTTTGAGTACGGCGTAGTGGGCGGAACAGGTGCTTAGATGACAGTTGATTGAAAGACAGGGCCTTTGAGATTTGTATTTTTATACAGGACACCGCAGAGAACACAGAGTTTCATACAATAATACCTAGAGGGGAATCTGGCGATAGTGTCTACGCGGGCCCCTTCAGCAGCGCTTGTACCCTCGTGGGAGTATAGTGTACTAGAATATTCTAGTACACTATAATGGGACTTATGGGAAGTACACGCTTTGGATCTGCTTCGAGTGGATCACGTTCTTGAAATTCCCGACACTTGTTTGCTGTATGTAAAACAAAGTAATTTGAATGCATGTCTAATCGAAACTCGCTAAATTTTTTCTACACAAACTTTATTGCAAAAGGTTGTTGTGACTAGGTGGCAAAAAGTAAAACCTGGACAAATTTAACCACTACGGTGCGCATTGCTCTGCCATAGCGTTCGAGATTTGGCATCAACAAGTGTAAATAATTATTCTTCAAAACATTTCAAAACGAACACTTTTGTTTTGCCTTCGAAAGTACGTAATCATTATTTATGTAAATAACAGTGCAGTATTAAGTGAGAAACACTTAACGTTTTTTCTGCTGCGATGTCAAGTGGTCTGCCCCCAACGCACCTCTCGTTTTGTTGTGAAGTCGAATCAGAAGAGAGTGGTGGTGCGTCGACTTCATGTCGCTATTGTTTTACACTTAATTTCAACGACTTTTGACCAGACGCGCTAAAAACAAACGTGAACGCGATGTAATACCCTGCATTAGCATGGGACGCTACATCTATGCACAGCAGTGAGTAGGCGACGCTTCGCTCATACTGTCAATCCAGCGTTGCAGTAAATTGAGAGGCCTAGCAAGTTTCAGCTTCTTTTAACAACAAAGGCGCAGCTTCAGTCAATCGCACCCACACCACTACCAACTCCACACAAAGAACAAAACTGAAACTGTTGAAAAAGATTCGTAGACAGTTTGCTGGCTAATATGATCCTATTCGAAGCCTGCAAATAATTCCTCTGAGGCACGCAGGAAGGAAAGGTTCCTTTCCTTCCTCCGTGCTCTGAGGGTACACGATTGCAGCGCCAGATTCCTCTTTAGGCATCATTGTATGAAACTCTATAGCGGAGAACGCCGTCTCATTAAAAAAAAATTGAAAAGAAAGTACAACTTTTGAAGTGTGCACCTTCTATTATAAAAATATTGGTATTGTAGGCACATACACATTGTCACTTTTTTTAAAACTAAGAGAAGTTTTGGTTTTAAAGATGACAGCTAGCGTCAACATAACGTCACGGTAAACAATTATAGAGGGTGACACCTGCGCCTCGTGGGCCACAGCGCGCGCGCGCTGCAAAAACAGAAGTGTGGTCGCCGGAAGTATCGCTGTTCGAACGAAATATAAATCAGCCGCTGGCTTCCGCGGGAATTACCTCGGTGCCTCAGAAGTGACTAGGTAGCCCACAAACTCCTCATTCTCGTTTAGGTGCTTCAGCATTCGATTCCGTTGTTGCGTTGCTCCTTGGGCCAATGAAACCAAAAATCGAGCACAAGTGGTAGTGTATAGGTGTTCTGTGGCGAACAGTGAGCGACCACTTTGCAGCGGCTACGGTGTAAGGTTTGTCAGCTTTCTTTTCTCTTTTAGTTCATTGTTTTTTCACCAATTGATTAATTGATTGATTGATATGTGGGGTTTGTTCTCCCAAAACCACCATAAGATTATAAGAGACGCCGTAGTGGAGAGCTCCGGAAATTTTGACCACCTGGGCTTTAACGTGCACCCAAATCTGAGCACACGGGCCTAGAGCATTTCCGCCTCCATCGGCAATGCAGCCGCCGCAGCCGGCATTCGATCCCGTGACCTGCGGTGCTTTTTCACCAATTGGCAAGCGTTTTTCTGCGCGCGAAACCGCTCTCATTAGACATTGTTCGGAGTATGATGCCCCACAAAATTATCTTTGCCGGCCAAAGCCGAGTACGTACGGCAAAGCCCGTCTTAGCTGTACGTACTCGGCTCTCCAGAGCGGAGAGATGGACTAGTTGGGCTAGATCACTTCGTACTGCCAAGAGAGTGCTCTACAAAGTGCTCTCTGGCACTGAGTCCCTGTCGAGCTCGAAGAAGCGACCTCGGCAATCTCGTAGCTCACTCGGCCGCTGTACTTAGTAACCTTGCCTGTGCTCTCTGGTGCTTGTTTTCTTGGTGTCTGTTGGTGCAGTGACCCGGCTGTACTCGGACCATTTCGGGCTTGCAGCGTGCCTTGGTCGCGACTTGATCTGCCAGTGATGCCGAGGACACACCAGGTGAGCTGCTTGAAAATTCCAACTTTTCTTGCTCGGTTGTGGTAAGCATCGCCGGTTGGACCTCATGGCGAAATGTTTGCATAATAGTGGATCTCTTTGTTTTCGTTTTTCTAACACAACATGAGAAATTAAATCAGTGTACGATTTCAACTGTGTTACTCATTCGACAGTAGTATGCAAAGCATGCAGCACATTAGGGCACCGAATGTGAGAGTGGAACAAAATTTGCTTTAGGAAATATGGTATGACACGAAGAATTGGTAATGACCATTACGTAAACATGAAATAGGAGGGTTGCACATGGTCGTGGCCCACGAGATGGCGCCAGCGTCGAAGAGGCAACGCATCCATCTTTGTGGTCTCCCTCCCTGCCGCCGCGGGCAAGCAGTCGCAGAACTTACACTAGTACGTGGGTGTTACATGGTACACTCACGGCTGCGCGCCTGTGCAAGATTCCTGACCTGTGCTCATAATGGTGAACTGTGCCTTATTTGGTTGCTACAATCACTCGAGTAAGATGGCTGGTCATGACAACGCGTCTGATGTCGGCTTTTTTTTTCACGCCTAAAATGATTATAAACCAATCGAAAAGGTTTGAATGGTTCAGCCACACACTATGCTGCGTGTGCGTTAAACATTTCATTTCATTTCCGGTAAGTGTTCAGAACCTATGCAACATCATAGAGGCTCGATTTTGTGGTGAAACACTTGGGTTTTCGCGACGTGCGCTATGAAGCTTTGTTTACGCAGCAAGAGAGACGAGCGCGCGGACTACGACCGCGATCGCTGCTTATCACCGGTATCATTCAGGTAGGTGTGGCGTGTTACTGATTTCGGTGTGTTAGTAAACAGTCAGTGACGAAGTGCGTTCTCGTTTACCCATGCTTTAAAGAGCCGAGCACATTAACGTCGATCAGTTACAATCGAGACCGTATGTGATTTCTGAGTGCGCAACTGCCCGACGCGAGTGATTGGACCCTGCAGCAAAGAGCATTTTTGATTGCAAGCGGCTTGGGCTCAACCATGAACAAACTATGCCAATTGTATCACCTCACATGCTCTTGTAAATGGTGAAGCCCTTCGACACAAAGAATTCGGGAAACGACACCACCGCGGTGAAAAAAAATATTTGTCCGAACACTGAGCAAGAGGAACCAGTTTTGTTTCCGTCGACGACGCGGCGGCTGTCTCCGAGGTCTCTAACTCGATGCTGTTGGACCCATCCGCTAGAGACATAGTTGTGGAAGTCCATCAATTTACAGGCTTTAAGCTCGTCCCTTGTTGCAAAGCTTGGGCCGCCGACAAGGTGGTCCTTAATGTCCGTGAGCTTGATGCGGGATTAAGACTTCACATCCCACACAGCTTCATCGCTGCTGAAGTCGAACAGGTCGATATCCGCCGCAAATGTGAACCTTATGTTCGTAGCGAAGTTTCGCCGGACTTCGGAAGTCACGCGCGTAAGCACTCAGTGGAATTTCACCACGTTTGTACCGTACGTAGTGGCACGCACACAACCTCTCACTGCCGCTCGCCGCTTCAAAAAGGGCGTGCTTAGACCACTGACATGGCGGTAGAGGCAAACGCCGCTAGCGCCTCAAGCGGATGACGTCACGTGCAACCCTCCTATAGATATGTTCCCATTCAACGTGAACTTGGTTTACAGCGCGACACCAGAAACACGGACACAAGGAAGCAGGCAGGCAAAAGAGAAATAGACTCCAGAGCCCTCCACTATGCCCTCTCATGATCACATGGTGGTTTTTGGATGTTAAACCCGACATATCAATCAATCTATCGCGAAAGAAATGACAGCATTTTGCACTAACGAGCTCATACCAGTGCCGTCCTGTCTTTTCTTTTTCTTTTTTCTCTTTTGCTCCTTTCTTGTGTCTGTGTTTTTGATGTTTCACTATAAACCAAGTTCACAATAATTCCCAGCCAACTGGCCCAACTTTCTGTCTTGCCAAGATATGTCCCTAAATGGACTGATTTTCTGTGGCTGGTCTATCTTTGCTTATATGTTCCTTTGTTGCACTTGGTTCTGTGTATACTTTCTGTGTACTTTCTTCTTAACTATTAGCATTCTTAAATGCATCTTGAGATGCGCAACATTACTGCCTCCACGGTAAATGGGTTCTGCGGAAGCTCACAAGGCCAGAAGAGGCTCATTTTAGGCTAAAATGAATTTTCTTAACACCGAAGCTGCTTAAGCCTGCCATAAAAAGCTTTGAACGGCACAAAAAGCTATCAACCTCGTTAACCATTGACTCACCCAAAGATAAATACCGTGGAGGCACGTTTCAACTTTGCTGAAGCATCTGTGCGGAGCGCTTAAGCGGTGCATACGAGAGAATAACTAGGGAACTGGAAAGGCAGCGGCCACTGTGTGGAAACATCTCCCACTCCCCCCTGAAGTGACGGAAGCCCTGAGCGAACGACGACATGCCCATAGATTTATGGGATGTGCGAACACTGTATTTCAGTGAGAGTTTCTGTCCCTGGAGCTAGGGCATCCGTTTTGTGTCTGCGACTCACTGTGGTTTAACTCGCTCAAACCTCTCTTCGTGGAGAAGCAGCCAACAACAAATAGCCTTGCAACTACCTACAAGGAAGCAGATCAAACTTAAAAGTCAGCCAGATTCACTGTTTCAGGCCTTGCATGACTTAGCCGTAGCTTTGCCACTTTTTTACACTTCACACTTTTATTTTTCTGATGGTGGTCATCGTAGCTTCATGCTGCGAGTGGTAGGTCACAATCTTATCCTTTCTGGTTGAAATGTTTCGAAGAACTTTCAACAGAGGAACTTCTGTACTCTGCCACCTGAGCCTTGGTTTAATTGAAAAGTCCTGCTTGAGATGGTTTAAATACTGGCGGTGGCTAGTGATCTTCATATAGTCTGCTAGAACATGGTTGTCATGCGACAAACCTTTAGTAATGGCAATGCGAGATGGATTTGTTTAGTATGTGTAGCATCTACACTTAAAATGTTGACAAATAATGATTTCTTGTAAATACTTACTTTATTCTCTCTGTGGTAGTTTTCTTTGTGATGCACATTATTTTTTTCTTTTTGACAGTGGAAAAAAATTTTTGTACTCGGCTGTGATTGGGGACAAGATTCTTGAAGTCAAGTTTTATTATCGTTCAGCCTGAGGATTTCTCGTAGCACCGATATTAGCATGTTCATCCATTAGGCTTGCCTCTCATGACGCCAAATATATGTGATGTATTAATGTAGTTTACTAGCAGCTTTGCAAGTTGAGAGAAAACTTTGCAAGTTAAGAACAAATCAAACACTCTACATCGACGAGCCACCGAGACAACCTTGTGACTTGTCCGCACTTTCACTGCAGTCTGAGAAACTTAATACATTAAATTTGTTTAAGTCGTTATTGGTGCTAAATTCATAATTGGCCATCGTAAATACTCTGTAGAGAGTGGAAAAAAGGCTTCAAGGACAGCAGAGCTTCCTATTCACAAGTAGAACAACAGAGATAGCATGATGAGTCTCTCTTTGCATAGTTTCCTCATTGGCCTTGGCTTTGCTTCTCATTTTACGCCACAGTTGTTGCTACTAGAAAAGGAACATATGGGTCCTTAACATTGGCTCTAAATCATAAAATCGCAAACAAATTTAATAAATTTCTGTAGGCTTTTGTAGGTACAAGCTTGGCTGCTGACCCGAACGTGGTGGGATCGTAGCCTGGCCGCGGCCGCTGCATTTCTGATGGAGGCAAAATTGTTTGAGGCTTGTGTACTTCGATTTAGGTGCAGTTTAAAGAAACATAGGTGGTCGAAATTTGCGGAGCCTTCCACTACGACACCCCTCATAATCGTATAGATTAATATTCTATGCACAGATGCACTTCTAGCTGATTTAAGTGCATTGTCATCAAGGACTGCTATAACGAGTGTCTAGCCACTCCGGGTTAGACCAGACACCCTCAGTTCTGAACTGATTCACCACCTTCTGAGGGCACGTTCCTGAACATTATGGACATACCATGCCCTCTCAATCGCTGCAGGCTCCCCAAGGTGCTGCTGCCTCCAGCTCTGCTTCAAAGACGGCCAACTGCCAGCACAGCCTCGCACATCGTGGTCGCCTGGCAAACGAGCCAGTTAATTTGTACGTCGCTTCAGCATGGCCACTGCCGAATGGCTCACCTCATGGCCTGGAAGACTCTGAAAAGGACAGGCTAGGTCACGTAAGTAAACGCAGTTTGCACTAACACCTTTTGTTCAGGTACTACCAGTTGGCTTTGCTTTATGAGGTTTCTCATGTCTGCATCTGCTAGTTGGCAGTGTCGACATGAGGACTTAGTTCATTTCTCTATTCAAGATGTCAAAGTTTTCCTAAGGGAAACTCTTTAGTTAGTTTTAACTTTCAATGAGTGTGTAAAAAAACTCTCTCAGGCAGTAGAATTACAGTGGCATCCCAGAATTCTTGTATAGATTGGTTGAGAGAAGTTGCTACTGGGGGAGTGTTGCAGTATGTGAATGTGCAAAAGCTGCTAACCTACAGAGTAATGCATGAGACCCAGGTTATTGAGGGGTTTTTTATGGCAAGTTAGTTAATGTGTGATGTCTGTGATCCTACAAAGAAAATGGGTGTCCAATATGATGATCGTTTGAGAGTGCTTTTTTTATACCGCACAATACGTTTGAATGAACTAGCGGGGGTTTTCTTTTATGCTGTTCAATACTCTGATATTTGTGGTGCATTAAATTTTCTCTGCTTAGAACTAATGTATATTCATTTTATTTGTAGCATCTATTTATTGTCCACTCTGCTGTATTCTAATAAAATCTGTATCTTGAGCTTTGTATTTATCATTAACCTTTCTTTGTTCAGTGGGCTTTAATACTCGGACGGTGTGCTACTATATTATGGGAACAATGCCCATAAATCTATCATTTCCTTGCAAAGCAGTTCTCTTTGGTGTAAATAAACGTTATTTTTAGGCGTGTGCAAATTTTCGAATGCTTCGAATATTCAAACGAATGGTAGAGTATTTGAATTCACTTCGATTCGAATTTAAATATAGAATGTTTCGAAGTATTCGCCTTGCCGTTGACCTGCCTTACCAGAGAAGTCGCATTCGTATGGAATGAAGAACAAAGAAAATCGTTTGACGAGCTGCGGCAACACCTTCAGAAGCCACCAGTCCTCGCACACTCTGATGATGACGCCCCGACAACAGTGCACACTGACGCTAGCAATGTTGGCTTGGGAGCTGTACTTGTGCAGTGGCAGGATGGCGCTGAACGAGTAATTGCTTTCGCGAGCAGAAATTTTTCACTTGCGGAAGAAAACTATTCCACCACGGAAAAGAGTGACTTGTGGTAGTGTGGGCCGTTATGAAATTCCGCCCATATCTGTATGGCCGTCCTTTTAATGTTGTCCGCGGCCATCACTCCCTCTGCTGGCTGACAAATTTAAAGGACCCTTTAGGACGGTTTGCGCGCTGGAGCCTGAAGCTTCAAGAAGTTGACATGACGGTGGTCTACAGATTGGGGAAGCGACACTCCGACGCCGATTGCTTTTCTCGTGCGCCATACGAACCTGCAACAGCAGATGATGACGATGCAGTCTTTGTCGGGTTGTAAACACTGCTACTATCACACAGCTGCAACGAGACGACCCGGAACAAGGACCCGTATTTCGTTTTTTGGAAGGTCACGCTTCAGCTGTACCTAGACTGTTTGCTAGAGGGTTTCGTCGTTTTGCATGCGCAACGACGTTCTGTATAAAATGAACTTCACGTCACACGAAAACGGCTACTTACTTGCCATGCCAACATCTCTAAGGAGTAAAGTATTACAGGCATGCCACGATGAACCAACATCCGGCCACTTGAAATACTATTGGCCAAGACTGACGGTGACTGACCGTTCAACACTATGTTCGGACGTTCCTTGATTGCCAGCGCAGAAAAGTCCCGCCCGTAAAACCAGCAGGCCTCCTCCATCCTATTGACGTGCCTGTTACTCCATTCGCTCAAGTCGGAATGGATCTTTTGGGCCCATTTCCCGCCTCATCGGCAGGTCGCAGATGGATTATAGTAGCCACCGACTACCTCACTCGTTACGCCGAAACCAAGCCTCTGGAAAGGGGCACGACAAGTAAAGCAGCCCGATTTTTCGTTGAGAATGTGGTGCTGAGGCATGGCGCTCCTTCAGTGGTAACAACTGACAAGGGAACTGCATTCGCAGCCGAACCATTACGGACGGTTTTAAGACTTAGTGGCACATCCCACCGGCGAACAACAGCGTATCATTCGCAAGCGAATGGTCTTACGGAGCGTCTCAACAAGACACTTGCGGATATGCTCTGCATGTACGTCGATGTCGAGCATAAAAACTGGGACGAGATCTGGCCGCATGTCACGTTCACCTATAATGCGGCTTATCAAGAAACAAGAACGCCATTTCGCCTTCTTCATGGTCGTGAAGTCACCACTATGCTGGATGCTATGCTGCCGCACGAGCGCAAAAAGGTTGAGACGGATGCTGATTATATCACCCAGCTTACCGAAGAAGCCAGACAACTTGCACGCCTACGTATTAGTCGCCAGCAGGACTACGATTCAAGATGGTACAACCTTCGTCACCGTCTAGTCTCATACAAGCCAAGAGAGAAAGTTTGGATGTGGACTCCTATTCGGCACCGTGGCCTCTCGGAAAAAAATGTTAAGACGGTACTTTGGGCCCTACAAAGTTCTACGACGTCTCAGTGACATTAATTATGAGGTTGTTTCTGATACTGCGCACTAATCCTTAAGGCGTCGAAGGTGTGCTCCAGAAGTTGTGCACGTTGTTCAAATTAAAGCTTATTTCTTTGAATGAACTCGTGCGTTTCTAATGAGTACAAACCACTTTGATCATAAAGCATTGGAACTATGCTTTTTTGAATGGGAGGCTAATGTCACGGCTAAAGGCCAGGCAAGAAGACGGAGGACTACGAAGAGATGAGCGTAGACAGCACCCACGGTTGCTCCAAGGAAGACGACGTCGAAGCGGCTGCTTTTTTGATCTGTTAATACAGACCTCGTTTCTCCTGGTTGCACCGTCCTGTATCCTATTATTTTCACGTCGCGACAGTATGAACGAATAGATCTATACTTGTCCCCTTGTAACCACCTGTAATAGTAGTTTCACTGCAATGTAGTGGTGTTAAGCCATGAAATCGCCTTGCTAGAAAAATTTAGCTTTGCCGCGAAGTCCTACTTTAAATTTTCAGGGGCCCTGCAACACTGGTTAAGCATGGCCAGCTGACGCTGCTAATCGGGAGTCGAGGCAACGGAGAACGTGTGAGCTTAATATTATTGCGCAGCACGCGACCTGGAATTCACAAATTCTCAGTCGGATAAAAATTGCTCTCTTAATATTATTTACAATACTGCTAACCCCAATGATAGGGGCTCTAGCAGGGTGGTACAAAACATATAACAAGGTTTTTTAACAAATACAACAAATTCAGACAATACAAAATTCAACTGACAATGCAGACAAGCATTTCGTAATACAAAATACATCAGGGTTACAATTGAAGGAGAGCCTGAACTGTATCGCAGTCAACTACCGTTACTACGTCTTTATCGAGTATATAATGTATTTTTGTTTGTACGCTGACTTTTGCTTATATTCGTACTAACGCTGTATTTTTCCCTCCCCACCATGTACCATGTGTCATTCAATGTAATCCACTCCCCTCTGTAATGCCATTTGGCCCTGAGGGTATTATAAATAAATAAAATAAATAAATTTCATTCTGTTACAGCTGGGGGAAAAAAAGAATATTTAAAAACATTGTTCTTGCATTTAAATGGCGCTAATGAGTATGGATGTCGTAGCCTTGTAGAATAACCGCTGGAAAAAGAAATGTAGTCACACGTTCGGTTCTGTAAATTAAAGGATTGCTTCTTTCAGCAAATGACGCCCCTATGTCAAAAATCGCTCGTCACAGCCATTGTACCAGCCATTGGCTGATTATAGCATGGTTGTTATTGGGGCCGCGGTGGGTAGCCACGTATTCAAAGAAAAAAAAGCAATGCCCAAGGTCATGACACACACCCAACATATTTTCTTTCCCTATGCCATCTCTCGCGGCTTTGCTTCAAGCGCTTTCGTCGAGACAAGAAGGGAGAATGAAGTTGTAGCATGTGGGAAATCGCTAAACTCCGTTCATACTGGACAGGCTCTAGAAGTTTTTGCAGCGGTTAATTCGCGAGGCAATAAGCTTCTTTAGTGAATCTATTTCATGGCTACTTGAAAAGTTGTTGAAAAACCCTTTAAATGAACACATGATCCTCAAATCGATTGAGCATTTTTTTAAGCTTAAAAGCTTGCTTTGTTGACTTATAGATTCTAACTGTAATGAATATTGTTATGTATTTTACAGGTTATCACTTGCATCCTACTGAAAGTCAAATCCTGCTACTTTTCTAAGTTGTCTCGACTTCATTTGAACGGGAAAGAAAACAAAGCACTTTTACATAGAGGCCTTATTTATATTGAAAAAAAAATGTGCAGGACAGTTAGGTCATGATAAATATGCCCATTTTTTTATACATCGTATATTTTATTTGATTCGAAATTATTCGACCAAAAACCCTATTCGCTTTGAACTTAAAATTCACTGTTCGTACAAGCTTAGTTATTTTTGTTGTAACACCTTCTACGGTGATACTCTTGGGCAAATTGTAGGCTACGAGTGAATGCACGACTCATGCGCTAATGAGTGCAAAAAAAATTAGATGCCTTGTCTCTAGGTCTTAATTGCTACCACCCCAATAATCCTCTGTTAAATAAGGCAACGAGAATCTCTTAGTGGTAGCTAACACTTCAAATAAGGAGGTGTGCATATGATTCTTATTAAAATTATGTACTTTATCTTGTAAACTTGTAGCAACACAGACCGAAGTTTTTCTAGACTCCGTTTGTAGTATGGCACGTGTAAATGAAAAATTTATCTGTGAACGCTCATTTAACTGTGCTAAACGAGTGTACCGATTTATGTGTCGTGATATTAGAGAAAACAAAAATGTGCAATCCATTATTGTAACAGTTTCTTGGCACCGTCATGCAGTCGGACCTGGCCTGTGGAGTCGGACGCGTACGGCCATCGGAATATTGGCATTTTTTCGCTGCCACTGTTAAGCAAGGTGGCTTACAGCTTGCGCATTGGAACAACCACATTGTCTGAGTGGATGTCGAGACTGATTTCTTCAGTGCTTTTAGCCGCCTAATGGAATTCACCACCTGCCCCGATGACCTGGCCAATAACGAGGGTTTATCATAACTACGTAGCTGAGCCAAAGCCAGTTTTAGTCCAAATTGCAGTTTTTAAATTTAAAATTGAGGTTGTCACGTGCTTGTGTCAGTGATAAATGCAATACTCGAACTAGTGAATATGGAACTGCATATTTTAAAACCTGTGTCCAGAAAATAAGACAACCTGTGCAATGAAACGATAGTCAAGCATAGTTGTCAGTTTTTGTGCGTAATCTTATTATCAATGGAACATTTCTTCTGTGCATGCATGGTCAACTATTGCAGTGTTATCGCTGGAATGTTCGATAATGTATGCATAATTGCTAAACTCTTGTTGCTTGCATACATTGGAACAGCATAAGCAATGAAAGGTTTCAGAATATTTTGGTGTGGCCTGTCCCCATAAGCGGTTAGAAACGTATGCTTTAATAATATAGGAATAGCTGTGGTCTAACGTCCCAAAACGACGTTATGATTATGAAGCACAGTGTAGTGGGGGCAAGATGGCAAGATGGGCCAGTTGGATTACGTTCATAATTTAATACAGACCACTAAAGTATGGACGGGCAGAATACTGTACTTGTCAGCCTCTTCTGTCCATCCGTTTTAGTGCGCTTCAACAAAATTTTCAAATATGAACGTAGTAGGGGCTTTGAAAATTTTGACCAGGTTCTTTAATGTGCTCCTAAAGCCAAGTACATGAGCCTCGCACATTTTTGCATTAATTGAAAGTGCGGCCAATACCGCTGGTATTCGGTCCCGCGACCATAGGGTTAACATTCGAGCGTAATCGTCACTACACCACCATAGTGTGCATGTATTGATTTTGTGAAGGAATTTGACTAGGGCAGGAAAATACAGATGCACCTGTGACAATATTGGGCACTGTACATTAGTCAAAAATGCAGTTAAATGTACATACAGTTAAAGGCAGTTAAATGCACATACAGTAAAATGTATGTGCATGACACTTCAGTGAGGTTACTACAGTAATCCCTTAACTCGAAGCCGTCAAATCCAGCGAAAATTTCGAGATAAGCAATATTTCTACCTAAGCAAAACATCGAAAATATTTGCTTAGGTCACTGCAAAAGAAAAGCCAGTGTTGTTGGGAAAAGCCGCACTGCACGAGAGAGCTACTGTAATAAAGACACAAGAATTCGCAGGGAAAAAGAATTTATCACCGAGGACCAAAAACTGTGTAATTCTCGTCTGTTTCGCGTTCTTGCTCGGTCCGAGAAAGGCGTTTTACAGTTGCTCAACTCATCGTATGAGCCGTTGTTCGCCACCACTGCATTCGGCCTTGTTGCGGAGCAAGTGTAGCATGTGTAGCATAACATAGAAGCACTGATGCAGTTTTAGATTTTTTTTTCTTGAAGGCAGATTAGCATAGACTTGCACCCTACACCGACATGTCAGTCACTGTGCTTTTGCATAGCATTTGTCAACGTGAACTTCAAGTATTTAATCTTTCTAGTGCAACATGTAGATTTCGAAACATTAATCAGTTTATCGTGTTAGGAGCAACATCTTTTTTTCAGAATTGGAAGTTGCAGCAAATTGACAGGCAGTATTTCAACAATGTGTAATTGGTACTGACTGAAAAAAAAAGAATGTTTAAAGTGCTCTTGAACAGAAGTTGTATTGCGAGCTCATCTTGATGTCGAACAGAGATCGGGTTTTTGTATCTAGCTCATGAGTGGGACTAAATCTACATTCTACTTTAATCGTGGAGGCGATCTCCAGTCGCTTCTATCATCTTGGTGGGGCCTCTCCGGCCTACCAAAGTTATTTCAAACTGTAATGTAGATTGTTTATGTGCCTGTTTCAATTAAAGTCCTTCCATTGCAAGCTTTGAAACTGGTTTGCATGTTTTGCTCGCAAAATTCCAGAACTTGAGGTAGCAGTGACTTTACTTGGGCTCGTCTCTTCGTAGCTCTGTTTAGCACATTGCTTGTGTGCTAGGCTTTGTTGGAATGTTCACTTGTTGTTATTTAAGTTTTGTTGACAGCGCTTATCTTTGCGAACCGTGAAAATGCTCTAGGCATGTGATTCATAGTGCCATACCTATAAGACCAGGGCACGCTATTATTTAAACATACCCCGAGTACTTCTTGTTGGGCTAGTTGGTAAAAACATGGCTGAAAATAAGGAATGCAAGGCAGAATACGGCTTGCGTTTTACTTGTATAGAGTCGAACCTGCATATATTGAGATCTCGAAGATATTGCAAATATACTTTCTTTCAGAAGTTCCCTTCAGCACTGTGAAGGCTGCAGGGCCCCCTGCCAATAAGAAAGGTGATCAGCCCCTCTACATGTATTCATCCGCGCTGTGTCGGCTCATTGAATTGTCCTTCCACGCTCATTGCATGTAACGTAGGTGGTTTATGAACTTTCAAAAATAAGTAATACTGTCAAACTGGCCATTACTCTTCAACTTCAGGAAGTTTGGCGTCTTAACTATATGATTTGTGGCTCTACGGAAGATCGGTAGACGCTCGTGCCAGCAGATATCTTCCCTTTGTGGCTCTCTGACGCTGTTCGTGGCTCTGGTATGACTGTTTCTCTTTCGACGTGTTCCTTCTAGTCTCTCGCTGCAATGTTTCTTGTCTATCTTTTTTGTTTCACCGAAAGAGCATCTGACACGCGCGGAACGCTGTGCGAGGTCGCATGTCTGATATTTGGCGATGCAGTGTTTTTCGCCTGGCGGCACAGCCCTGGCATCGGCGCGTTAGGCTTATCAGATATGGCTACACAAGCAGCATATCTCACTAATAACGACAAAATGTACCTGATGCTTCATCCTCAGAGTAAGATCAAACAAATCGATGGCTCATTTGACCATTTATTTGTTGCTGTCAGTGCGGTGGGCGTTGCAGTTCGAATCAAGCGGGCGCTGCCATGTTGAATTGTAACCATAGTTCCTGTCGGTAGCTGACACAAAAAATTAGATGTTCAGGAAATAAATGCGATGAAGAAACACGTTGCACACACCAAGCAAATGTCAATTTTAGACAACCCTGCCAATTTGAAGGCACTTGTATGAGGGGCTACGTTTTGCTACGCAAGCGTGTGGCTTTCTTACACCCCGTAGCTTTGGTAGTGCTGAACCAAAGTGGTGTAACAGAGTATAGTTCAATATATCGTATGATTCAATAGGGAACTTTAAAAAGGGTCAGCCATATTTTCAGTGCGCAAGCTTATTTTACCGCACTTCTTTATGTTAATGCAAGAAAGGTAGCTTTACAACAGTGTGTGAGGACTCTTTAAGCTCTTATTTTTCAGCATTCAGTAGTTACATGTGCAGGTTATATATGAAAGCAAGGGTCATGTGCAAAAGTAATACAGCATCTATGTAAATAGCACCACTACCTACATGTGCAGCTATGTGAGCTCTTTTGGCGCCAAAAAGCCATTAGTCTGCCTCGGCCTGAATTTCGGCCTTGTTCTGTTGGCATCGCTGAATGTCACTCTTCGGCTTGCTACAATTTCGCATGTGGCATGTGTTGTCTCATAGCATAACATGTGTTTAGTAACTCAGCCCTGCATTCTTTTTCGTGTGCACTTTCAGTTCTGGGCACAGGTCTTGGAAAAACCTGACACAGCACTTCTCTTGTCACCCAGCCGGCAACGACCACAGGTGGGTTTCTGCTCCTTGTGCCGTTGCTCTAAGGTTTTGGAAACATTTTGCAGTACAGTATCGTCGGGAGAGTGCAACGCTGTTTGCATTATGCTTCCGTGTTTGGGGCTTACGTACCAGTGCCTTGAAGAACTGTTTATTTTTCACAGCAACCAGTTCTAGGTACAATAAAATGAAGTTTATTGGACCACATTTGAGAGTACTCAACGTTGTTGGCCAGGCAATAAAGAGCACGCTGCGTGAAGTCATCATTGTACTTACTCAATCTCATTGTCGACTCTAATGTAGGTCGACCTTTTACAATTGCTCTGCATAACACACCCACAAAAAAGAAAATCGTGAGCGCATTCAATAGACATTTATGTACCATGTCACTGAAGAAAAACTGGGATTTCAGTTTAGAATGGTGGCTTCATGGCAGCACCTCAGACCTGTACAGACAAGCTAGCTTTAGGGCAATTGGCAGGGATTATCTATAGAAAAGCTTCTGCGAATCATTGCTTAAAGTACTGCTTGCATGCAAGGAAATGTAATATATTTCACAGGCACGGCCGGACGATAAACTTAATGTTGTAACCATGCCACAACGTGCCCGATTTTTTCTTAATTTAGGTTTCGGTTGTAAGTCTACCATGGATACTAAACAAATTTTGGTTTCGATTGAAGTCAACTGCCCACAATGAATTTCAGATTTAGATAAAATGGGTATATCTACAATGGTATAAATATGGTACTAGATAGGGGAAGGGGAAGAGATGCAGGTAAGGTGGGCATTGGGGCTTTTCGTGCCAGTGCAAAGGAGGCAATCAAAAGCGAGACCTAAGCTAAAACTGAGCTCTCCACATGGCCGATAACAGAGGCAGCTGGCGCTCCCCTTATCTTGCAGATAACATGAAATGATTGCCAAAACTGGGCAAAATGCCTGGCTACTAAATGTGTGTTGTCTCCACACACATGCTCAATATTGGAGGTGACACGACCGAAAGGTAGAGACATTGTGTATAGGCACTTGAGCTTCCTGTGCAGTCTATAAGCACTACGAAATTCTTTCAACAGCAAGTGTTTCACTTTTTGTTTCTGTATACGTTGCTCGGAACGGTGGCTTGACTGTAAAAGGAAAGTTTGGGGTGCCTACACCATAGGTCGGTAAAACAAAAGTGGAACTCACTCACTCGAAATACACATTTTGTGTTTTGCACTCGCTCGGACTTAGGCTCGCCAAAATATTGCGCCCCGATTCGTAGCTTGATCTGTGTCTGAGTGAGTCCAAGTGACTCGACTTATGAGTGAGTTCGCCGACCTATGGTCTACACCACCATGCGCTTCTTCACATCTGTGCCTACAATTTTTCTTTCCTCAGGTGGCTGATGGTGGTAGAGCTGATAAGAAGACAAGCAAGTGCTCGTCAACAAATATTAAAGGTAAGCTGCACACCTCTGTCAAAATATGCCGCTGTGAAGTGCAGGTTGAAAGGGAGTATGATTTCGCTTAAATACTGTACGACATTGTAGAAAATAAAGGTGTTAGATAAGGGAAGCAGCATGGAAGGCAACCCCGTGGCAGGCTGGCAAAAAAAACAGAGCAACGGGAGAACGTGCAGAGGGCGAACACATAAACCGAGCTTCGGAGAGACTGCACTCCTGCGTTTATTGCAGGTACTTTTATGGAGGGGAAAGAAGGGCGATTGGCGAGCGAGGCATGGGCAACATGACTGGCATGCCTTCACTGGGTTGGTAGCAGGAAAAGGGCATAGTGGAGGCCTATCTCTACCCAGTGTCATGGACAGTGTACTTGCATGACACCAGGGGTCTCATGACACAACAAAAGGGATTTTTACAAACTAAAAGTACATCAATTACGATGCCACATGGTTTGTATGAACAAAAGGAAATGCAGTCGGTAAAGATGGCACACTTTGTTGGCCAAAATTGTGCCCAATGAGAGAAACCAATGCTCAAAGTGCAATGAAAACAGCAGGGATAGACGCCAGTCACCTGAAATCTGAAAATCCGTCATTTCTTGCTCATCAGTGTAAAACTTTCTGTGTTTTTGCAGAGGAGTGGAAACATTCAGAGACATTCGCAACCTGAGCAGGCCAGTACCTACATGTGTAACAGGTCGTTGCATAAAAATGAAGGGCTTGTGGCTTTACACTCTCAGGAAACATAGTCTTGATGTTTGAAACTGAAAATAGAAGCGAACCTTTCTTGATGGTCTAGTGGCTAAGGCACTCTGCTGTTGACCTGCAGGTCACAGGAACGAATTCCGGCCACGGCCGCCGTATTTTCGATGAAAGCGAAAATGTTTCCAGCCTGTGTGCTTAGATTCAGGTGCACGTTGAGAACCTCTGGTGGTCGAAATTTCTGGAGCCCTTCACTAGGGCTTCTCTCATAATCATGCGGTGGTTTGTTTTGGGACATTAAATTCCTACAAGTGGGCAATAAAAAAAAATCGCCGCCATATCCACAAAGTGGATATGGTGGCGATTCGCCACCATATCCACCTTACATCCACCAAATCGCCACCATATCCACCTTACAGGAGCTTACTCGGTGGTGCATGGGGCGTTTCTTGGCGAGACCATTTCTGTAGGAACGCTTGTTAACGAGCCAGCGCGTGATGGGTACGCTGAAGGCAGCATTGTCGGGCACGTTAACCACCTGTTCCTTTATGCTATACTGGCCGCTGGCTAGAGTCGAATTCCTAACGCTCGTAAATAGCAGATGTGGAGCTATCTGGCGTTTTTCAATGGGGTTGAGAGCAGGCAAGTGTTTTTTCTTTCCTTCCAGTTCGGAGGCGGCGCGAGTTTGCACGCGACCAGACCAAACACCACTGACACCCTCCTTTTTTCCTCTCTTTAACATTCCTTTCTCTCCTCCACTACTCATCTCCCGTGTGGTGTTGTTGAGGCAACCTCCTGAGAGAGAGACAGTTATGACGCCACGCTTTTCTCTTTACCCTTCTTTCTTACAAAGCAACTTTGTGGAGAAGAGTGGGCAGGTTATTGAAAACCGAAGCCTTGGGTGGCAGCTTGCCATCTATTGAGCATTTTGGAATCGCCGGAGAGGCAACCTTAAGCGGCGACCGCAGAAGTGCACACACTGGCAACACTAGTGTACACGCCGGCAGCCGCCGTACATCAAGCCGTCAGCAAAAGGAGCAAGCTGCTAATAAAGCGAAATGTGTCCTCCAATACTCCAACGCCTACAACACTGCTCAAGGGGGGAGGCTACCACAGAAGGGGAACTTTTTTGTTTGTTGAGATCTCCCAACAAAATTTCAGGGTAGTCTAATTTTACAGCCATTTGAATAACCACAAAATTTCATGCATTTAGGTTCGCTGGTTCCCAAATTACAGCCATTTATTAGGGTAGTGCGCATAGGTTCTTCAGTCAGGCGCTTGTGAATTTAATCAATGGGCTAGCGCCGTGAAATTCACTGTGATGATTTTTGGATGAATGCATTACACTACGACAAGGAACTTTTTTTCAAATTCCTTGCAGAAAATTTTTAGCAGAGCAACAAATTTGGTGTTTGCCATTGAGGTTTTAGCAATGAAATTTTAATTATAAATTACAGATGCAACAAATTTAAAAAGCAGTTTTGTCACTGTTTGGGCTATTTATTAGGGTACATAATAAAACAAATCTGATAGAAATGAGATGAACGGTTGAAGAGATATCACCAGACAAATCAGCCTCTCTGGCCAAAACAAGTCATTTTGAGAAAACGGGCTTTGAAAGTTTCGAACTCGTATTTTGGTCTAAAATTACCCTACAAAGTAGCTAGAAATGTTTTTTAGGACTCTTTTCCTCTTCAGCTTTTCCTGCTTGTGTTGCAGCCGTTCCTGAGCCTTTTTCACAAGAAAAGGGTCTTTCTCCGCTGCCCATTGGTTGCCGGCATAGCGCTGAGGTTTGGTTGCAAAGCAACACGTTCGCTTTCTTCCGCAGCTAACTCCTCGCATGTCCAAGAACCTGTTGGCACAGTCGATGACGCCGTTGCACAGTTGACGACGCTGTTGCACTGTTCGAGGCCGTAATCGCTGCAGTTAGAGAGCGCAACTCGTCAGGCGCACTTGAGCACGAAACCCCAACACCAGCCTCACTTGTGACGACGGAGCGTTTCGCGGATGGTGTAGCAACGTCGACGTCATGATAAGCATCAATGCAGTCATCGTCTTGAAAAGACGAAGAAGAAGCTGCTCAGCATCTATGCGACTGTCGCCCAGCATTGGCGCGTGAACAAGCCTCACCATGCAAACGAGCCTCATTGGACGCTTTCTTGAACAGAACGCGTGCAGAGTCTCAAACTTTGCCCTGCTCACTCTTAGCGACAGAACAACAATCAGCGTCCCGTGAACAAAGTGAAAGGTCATCTCATAAAGGCGGTAAAAGATTGAAGAGCACATGTGAGAACCGAGCGAAATGATGGCAAACGGGACACACAAAGCACGCCCAGAGAACAGTGGTGCTTGCAAGGCCGCGCCAAGCAAGCACCACTGTTCTCTGGGTGTGCTTTGTGTTGCAATTTATCGGTTTTCAAAGAGCGCGTCCCTCTTAAGGCATTCCTTGTGGACAACTTCAGGTCCTGCATGGTTGCGCTGAGAGCTTGCACTGCCATCTGACAGGCATAGCCGCGTAGTCTGAAGTGCCGAGGCGCTCTAGTGCTTTGTGTGGAACTATCGCTGTAGAAGTTTCATGATCCCACATCTGCATCCAGACACTCGTTGAGCTTCTATTTCTCGTGAAGTCATTGAAGGTGTTAACAACGGCAGTCAGTCGTTCACTGGTTCTTGATGTCCACATGGGCTAGTTGTCTGGCTTCTCAGGCACGCTGAAGGTACATGGTGATGTCAAGGTTTTCTTCGTCAGTGATGTTGGGTGGTATGACATCGAGCATGATTGTGAGACTATTCTCATAAGACATTTTGAAAGGCTCCATCTGGGTGCTTTCTTATAGTGCCGTGTTGCAACCAAAAGTTTCACGGGTTGAGATTGTCCCAATTTATGTATTCGATGTTGACTTACATTACTACCGTCTTGACAGCTGTCTACAGCAATGCAAAAATTTGTGAGAGTTGGTAGAGCTTTGCCGTCGTTGAGTTTTTCTTTTTAGTCTGTGTGTGTGCATTGTTTTAAGACTTCAACTTTTCTTGTGAACCTGTGGCACGTTCTGTACAGGTCTGGCTTTTTTGGTGCAATTAACGCGAATTAAGTGCACTCAATTAGGGTTTCTTCTAGTATTACGTAGGTGGCACGAAAGAAAAAAGTAGCCCTTCATTCTTTTGTAGCACAAAGGTACAAGAAAAGCTGTCCGCATTTTCTCGAATATGCCAATATATTGAACTAGTTATTTCAGAGTATCGTGCTCTAGCTAGGAGTGGTCAGATGTGCCTTGGACATAGTAGAACAACATAGTTCTCCTCACATAGTTACTGAGGCATCCTTTTTGACACGTCAGCTGGGGCTTGCATGGGGTGGGGAGTCCCATTTGTTTGCAGCTCAAGACGTGGTGACAGCTCTGCTCTTGCAGCTCTTGATTGCTCTGTCTAGTGACAGCATATGTGTCTCTGGCACGTGTTTTGCCACGGGGATTGTGAGCAGGTTCTGTACGGTTTAACGTCGCTGTAATTGAAAGTTCTGCAGCAGAGGAAAAATTCATAGTTGTCTCAGATTTGAACCCGGGCCTACCTTTCGAGGACTATCGCTCTTACTATCTGAGCCCGCAAGAAATCTAGTAGATATCGGCCTTAGGGTAAATTAAAAGCCGTAAGCACGGGATGCAGATATTCTAATTTGGCATCCCAGAGTTATGAGTTGACTAATGATTTTTGCTGATGCAATCAGTACCACTGGTCAGCGTAGATAACAGCATTTTCACTTTCGCTCGGTAGTGAAGTGTAAATTAGTAGAACAGAACTGTTTCATATTTGCTTCATATGTCCACTGTGTTTACGGAGGGCCAGAATTTCAGCAGCTAATGGGTGCAATATGAGAATTCTCTTGTAAGCACATTGCCTGTAAGCATCTTGTGCTTCCTGTCAGCTGAGCCTGTTCATGATGGCCATCTGCAGGCCGTGCAGCTGCACTGACAAAAGACCAGTGGCGATCGCCGTTTACACTGGTCCAGCCTAAGGAAATCACCGCCTGCCAGGTTTCACGGTTAGCGCGTCTCGTCAAATCGTCTGTGCGAACAGGTGCCAGCAACGAGTCTGAGCAAGCGCGAGCGCTTCCACAGAGTAAGCAGTTATTGTCGTTGTCCCTAACACGTTGTGGTGGCTTAGTGGTGTAATCACGACGGTGTCATTTTAACTCTTAAAAGGGACACTTGAATGAAACAGTGAATTGGTCTGGATTAATAAAATTCAAGGACTCTGTAATGTCACGAGTATTGCGTTCGTAAGTTCATCATTAGCGGAAGAAATCGAAGTAGAAGTGTTGTTTTCCAATTTCTCGCTGAAGCCTCTGCCCGTAACTTCACCGATTTCAAAACGATTAACAGCTATGCAGGACCGAGTGATGGCGTTTCGTGTGGAAATGGCAAGGCGGTTCCTGCACCTTCACTTTCGTTTCATGCTTTTTCTCACTTGCGATGTGTGGCCTCATGATCAAGTGGTGTCTTCAGGAATGTGGAATTGTACTTTACTGATACAGTAGACTCCTTTTAAATGAAACCTGAAGGGACCAGAAAAATGTGTTTCCTTTAAGAGGAGTTTTGTTTATTGAGGGATGAACAAGGTTACAATATTGAAGTACGAAACCAAACATATTACCAGTAGTTGTTCCATTTAAGCAGCAATTTCAATTAAAAGAGTTTCGTGTAAAAAATACTCTTTCTTTAGTGTCCCTCTAAGCTGGGGTGAAACCTTAAAAATGAGTTAGAAAATTTGGCTGTAATGTAGTAATATAAGCTATGGCTATGAATATTGCAAGGAATCATAAAGACAGATGCAGCTTGGCACAGGGGCTCGAAATCATTTCATCGTGTAGTTTTTATTTTTATTTTTTCTACATAGCAAATTTAAAAAAAAAAAATAAGCTATCTGCAGAGCGTTGCAAATTTGCAACAGTGTAACTTAAACACTGCACAACAAAAGCTTGATTTATATTTTTGCATTTCTTAATGCATGAAAACTGCCACTTAGGAATGCCATTTTTATATACTAAAATTCAAACGCACGTATGCTACAGATTCTAGTTGCATCTATCTAAATGACTCAACACACATTAGAATTTTGTTTGCCTATGCTCTATATAGTTCCTGAAAAAAGGTACATAAGCCTCTGAAATCCTTTTGAGAGAAATGCAGAGACCACACGAAAATACATGCTCATTTCTCATCAACATTTCCAAGCCCAAAACCAAAAGTTATTTTTGAAAAAGTGAGTACCTAAGTGGGATAAATTTTTTGAAAGGTAAAGAAATTTTCCATCAGGTGATGGCAAAATCGAATTTTTCTACTGAACAAAGTCTCTCTGCACCATCCAATGGAAGACTGTTGTAGACACAAGTTGCTTTAGTTAGTATGGTATATTTCCGTGAATATGAATTTTCGTGGGCTTATATCGAGCCCAATTGTTATGTATAAGGTGGAACTTCGACTGTATGTCACCCGGTTTGGCGACGACCCGCATTTTACATCGAATCTGTTTGGTCCCAGCAAAATTCTCATAGAAGCAATGTATATAACCCTTGGTTATATAACACAGTTTTATGCGGACCCCACAGTTTTTGACGAATTTCAGATTCCATCGAAAGAATACTAGAACCAAACGTCGTCCAAACATTCAAGAGTGCAAAACATAAGCTTGTGTTCCCTCTGGCTGGAGTAGTTACCTACAAGTTATAGCCACAAAGAGTAGCTTCAGCTGGCCGAAGAGCTGATATTTTTCTCGTTTTCAATTCGTGGAAACTTGCTCTGATCGACATACAGCTGATCTCTTTGCTTTGTCGCAGTCACAGGCTCGCGCATGCATAAGGGGGCGACACGGCTGTTTTCACAGTGCAAAATTACTGTCACTTGATGTCCATCTTCGTGATAATAGCAAGAGATCACTAGTTGTATTTTACAAGCCAACAAATTGCAATGCGCACAGCTCAGTCGTGCACGAAGGCATTATACGCGAACTCATGGTCTGTCGCCATTATGTGATAGCGATGACACTGCGACTCTTCTGATGGGAGGCTGTTAACAACACTGTTTCAGTTTCGTTTTTTCGCACTGCTTATACAAGTTTGATAATACGACGCCTGGATTATACAAGTATTGCATTTTCGCATGGTCCCCTGAAAGTTGTATAATGGTGGTTCCACTGCACCAGACTATTATTTTTAAATGATTCCCTAGAACTTCATGGGATCATGTTTTTGATAAACTGGCTACTGATAAATGGTATAGTTTAGCATGTAACGCAAGATCATCTCTTATCTGACAACCACTTACGATCATAATAGAAACTGATATCGCTAAAAGGGCTAGTATCTTCCAAGTGGTCTCGATCGTCAAAAAGGTCTCAGTGGTCTCTTTTGCTGGTTGTCGAGGTGTATCAATCGGCCAATTCCGCCTAATGCCGAGGCTAAGTTTAAAAAAACATTGCTGAAGAAAAAGGATATATGCCCAGTCAAAGCACTCGTAACTGTAACACACAGAGTTTACTGCAAATTTTTTGCTGAGTGCGTTGCTACAACAAGCTTTATATATCTGACCAAGTTTTTGGAGCAGCTTCGGTCGCCCATCACTCGGCTACTAATGCCTAAAAATTCACAAGTTGATCATATTCCATGACAAAATTAACAAGTTGAGCAGTGACAAAAGGGGGATCCTTCCAAGGAGGGCGTGCAGCGATTAGGATGGAAAGGTGGGCTAGTTGGTAATTCATAATTGTTCAGCCAACTGGGAGTGTGGGAGGAACACACACACAAAAAGCAAAGAGGAGGCACGCAGCACGAACGCTCGTGCTGTGTGCCTCCTCTTTGCTTCGTCTGTGTCTTCCTCCCACGCTCACAGTTCGCTGAACAATTATGAGCAGTGATTAGCTTGAAATTTGACCTCTTTCAGCTGCGCAAAGTGATGCATATCTTGGCAGTCGTGATCATCAGCGCCCAGTGTATGCATCGCCATTGTCAGCTTGAAAAACTCGAACGTGGTAAGGTTCTCACAATGTTCTGGCATCAAGGGTGTAAATTGTAGATATCACACACTTAGAGTATCCAGATTTATCTGCGATATCTAAACATTCGTCACTCTCTACAGGTATTCCTGCCAGTCCTTTGTCTTATTACTGCCGGCGGCGAATTGCTGACATTCAGGCCAAAGGAATCTCGAGCAAAAAGGGGTCAGAGCTGCCACAACACATAAAGCCATCTGTACCACTGGCAGAGCATAACGACTCAGAGCGGAAGCCAGCACGCCCATTGCCTGTAGATGCACTTCCAACAGGTACGCAGACGTTTTGTTCATGCTTCTTGACATCAATAATGCATGGTAGGTACCCTGTTTATAAGAGACACCTCATATAAAAGGCGAAAATCGCTGTCTGGAGCATGCCTTATAAAGTTGTTCATCTGTATATTCAAGTCATTGCAGCCACATAATGTCTCATTGAAGCACGCCCCACCAGATACGTTTGACAGGAAAGAGTTTAAACTTTGAAGTTATTCGAAAATAAAAAGTAAGTGAAGATGTATTTCTCACAGCAGCCTGTTTTTGGTCCCCAACTTTCCAGGAGCAAAAGTGGTACTTAACTGTTCTTTCAATGCAAGACCACTGTTTCTCTGCTGCCGTTACCAAAAAATGCATGGGCCTAATCCTGTGCTTTAAACAATGGTGGGACAAGCATACCTTTTGGAGCATATGGGGCAGACATGTCACCCCCCCCCCTCTGACTTTCGTGCGTAGGCGGTTGTACTCTATCCGAATTTTGTGGTAAAATTTTGTTTTTATGTTTTCTTAATGAATATTATTGCATTTGAGTCCCAAGCTCACAGTAAATGATTTAATGATCAAGTCCACACATTCTACTTAACCTTGCCCCTTCTGCCCACCATTTCACCAAACACTCAATCCCGCACTCACGTGCTTGGCACTTTTGCAAATGACCGAGAAGACAAACAGGCGGTGCTGTAGGTTTTTTGCCCTTCTTATCCACAGGCAGTGCTATAAAGTTTCTTATCACTGTCTGCAAACACTTTGAAAGACGATAGTCTTTCTTGGGGGCCTTCGACCGAAAAATTTTGGTCTGTCTGTCTGTACATTTGTCTGTTTTGCCCACCTATATTCAACGTTAATAAATAATCTAGTAACGTTGCCTATATTGGTCTGTCTGTCTGTACATTTGTCTGTTTTGCCCACCAACATTGCTTAAGATTCAGCATTCATAGTTATGCGATTGTCAATTAAAAAGCAATTATTACACACATCTGAGGCGCCATAACAACACGTCGATGTTTTGTATGCGTGCCTTCATATTAGAAGAGGCACACACAAGTAACTATAAGGACTGTAGCGTTTATCGCGCTGCACTGACAGTGCAATGCGATGCTCGAAAAGTTAACCGTTTCCAACACTTTGCTAAGACCACGCGGTGGTGGCCCCTGCCCATCACTTTGCGTTCTACACCTTATCACCTCCGAGACAGGCGCGCATCTTTCTCCGCAAGCGCGCACGCCTTCGTTTACGAAGATAACTGCTAGATGGTGCTCTGGTCTAATATGCCTCTATGCGCTCGTTCGCCTCAGCTACACGCTCGAGGCACTCTAACGCAGCGCCTCCAGAATACGATTCACCGATTTTCTTGCGCAGAACATCAAATAAACGTTTTGTTCACTCTCTCCAGACACAAGACTATCGTCTTTCGACGACATTTGCAGTTAACATCCAGATTCGGGACCAATTTTTTTTAGTCGTAAGCACCATCTTTGACATTTGACAGGGATGTAGGTTCTCTCTACACTGCTCGCTCCCCTTCAGTAGAAAGGGTGAGATACCGCAGACGTTTCTGCTCCTCGTGGTTATGAATGTCTGCTCAGTTCAGAATAGGAGTAGCCTTTGCCATGGCAAGACGCACGCTCGTGATTCACACACACGAAACTACTGCTGAATCCTCCTTGGTGGTGGCTTCCTCCGCGTTGTTCTTGTGCTCTCTTATGACCCATTGCTTCTTGTTAGTGTTGCATATTTAGTTGCCTCATTCGTGTCTCGGTCTCCCTGGCGCTTACCTCGCACCCCTCGTCTTCGACAGGCAGCCCGGGCACCTTCGGAAGCTGCCCCGTCGCAGTGGTCTAGTGGATAAGGTTTTCGGCTGCTGACCCGCAGATCACGGAATCGAATCCTGGCTGCGGCAGCTGCATTTTCGAAAATGCTGTATGCCCGTATGCTGATTTGGGTGCACGTTAAAAGAACCCCAAGTGGTTGAAATTTTCAGTCCTCCACTGCTGCCGCTCTCAAAATCATTTGGTGGTTTTTGGACATTAATCCCCACTTAACAAACAAATCAACCTTCGGAAGATGCCAGATGTGACACCTAGCTGAAGGCACGTGTCGCGTCTGCCACCTTCCAGATAAGTCACCGTGGCTTGCCCTAGATAAGTCACCCTGGCTTACTTTTTTTCAGTCCCACCACTTTGTTTTTCTTCCTCCTGCGCTCTCTCACAAAGGTGCCCTATTCATTTTGTTTTTCGGCCGGCCACTTTTGTCGACGCTGCCAGCCTCTTTTTCACTGCTCGCTCCATTCTCTTCCTTCTCCTCCTCTTTCTTACCTCTATCTTTCCCGTTGTCTTCCTTCAAATCCGGATCCAAATGTGCAGCTTTCTAGCCACTGATGTCTGCATTCTGCGTGGTCTCACTTTCCTTTTGCCCGACGGTGTTGTCGGCTGTACCTTCCCAGTTTTAAGTGCTGCTGTCGCCTCCTGTATTCTCATCTCCATTCTCTTCAACAACCACCTCTTCACCATCCAGGGACATTACAACCTCATCACGGTGCTGAGACTACTTGACCCAATTTTAGTAGTACCGAGACAACTCGAGCGCTCTTTACCTACTTGAAGTCATCCCCTTCACTCATTTCCATGCATTTCATGCCACTCATGTTCGCTACACTCTCATCATCCCCTGACCCTGCCTCATAGTTGATATTCTTCATGTCAGTGGCGTCATCCAGGTTCGAAAACCAAGTTTTGGTAGGCATGGAATCCTTCTTGCAGTGCTGCTGTATCTGACATCATCTGACGATGCCTCATCGGTTGTGGCCCGTTAGTTAAGACCCCTCTAGCCTCGAGCGATGTGCTGGTCCCTGTGTTGAGCCGCGAATGCCTCTAGCAGTCGTGCACACTCGAGATGTGTCTGTCACAAAAGTATCACGCTGTGCGCCGGTGTAGGAGCTTCAAGCCCTGCCTGCCCACTGTTTCACAGGCTTCGAGTTCCATCGCGCCTCTCCCACAGGGACGCAACTTTACCGTGCCGTCTGCGGTTAGAAGTAGCTTTCACGAAAGCGTACTCTTTTAGGGGCGAAGTTTCTCAAGGCGTGGGTCTGTCCATCCCTTATATGTGTGTATGTATTAGTACGTAGTCATCGATGGCACATACCCACTCTAGAGCGGGTATATGCCACAGGGGATGCAAGATGGGGGATGGTGGTACTTAAAGTGTTCACTAAATGGACATACGGACAAACAGACTAGCAGATGGACGTGCGGACAGGTGGACGCATGAACAGACAAACAGACAGATGGATGGACAGACTCGCAGACGGATGCATGGATGGATGCACGGATGGTCGCGCAGACGAATGGAAGCAAGAACGGACAGACTGAAGCACGGATGGGCTGACGGACGCTTCGCCCCACTCATCATCTTTCACTACGTGGATATGCTGCGATTTTTTCTTGCATAGGAATGGCAGGTGCGTCCAGGTGTGACTCGTGCGATAGTGATGAGTCAACAGAACATCAACTGTGTTCCTGTGATTGTTTTGCGTGTGAACGCAATGTGCTTCATAAAACGCTGAACAAGTTGATGATAGACCTTTTTTTCAAAGGGCAGATCCTCGGATCATAGCTCTACACGTCGCAGGCCAGCAAAGCGAAGCGGGCGTTGCTAGGTTTTTTAATGTCAACTGAAGTAAATGAGCGCTTGTGAGCGTGCAATGGACAGGCGCACATGTACTCACATGGAAGGCATGGTTCAACAACAGAGGCATGGTTCAACAACATGGAAGAGCTCACCAGCTGGGACGTCTGTGAGATGAAGTTGCGCGAGTTATTCCGTCAATCTGTCGGGTGCAAGCAGGCTGCTAAGAAAGAACTTGGTAATTGTGTCCAGACATCCACGGAGTCTTACCTGGCCTATATTCAAGATGTCTCGACTCTCCGCCGTAAGGCTGATACCACCATGAACGAAGCCGACAAGGTTGCGCACCTACTCAAGGGCATCGCTGATGAGGCCTTTAGCCTCCTTGTATTTAAAGGCTGTTCGACAGTTCAAGACGGCATTAAGAAGTTCTGACGCTTTTAAAAGGCCAAAGTCGTCACATTGCTCACCACTTCACCCGTCTTCCCATCACCACTGCAACGTCAACTTGTGAGCACCTCGGTTTTGAGACCCAGCCCAATCCAGCCTCTGCTGACATTACGGGGGTCGCTCGACGCGAAATCGAAGCGATGTCACCAGCACCCTTGAGGGTCCCGACGCCGAACGATCCTCAGCCCACCATATCCCTCATACAGAGCATTGTGCGCCAAGAATTGGCAAACACGGGCCTTCAAACGATTTGTTCTGTGCATTGACCTGATGTCCATTCACCTACCTTGAACACCCGTCAGCACTACTGGCATCCCGCTCCACGTATCCAAAATCCAAACGCATAGAGGACGCCTGACGACAGGCCAATTTGCTTCCGGTGCGAACGAGTGGGACACATTTCGCGTCTTTGCTGAAGCACGTGGACTTTGCCCTCGTGCACAAGCCCAAACTTCACGAACTTCGATGCATAAGCCCGCCCTTCTAGCCAAGAACCACCCTGCCGTGATGACTAAGCTCATTACGACATGACCGCTACGACCAATGCCCAATACAGCCGCTTGCCTTCACCGCGATGTAGATTCTCGCGGTTTCCTCCGCTACCACCCCGCT
Organism: Rhipicephalus microplus; assembly: GCF_043290135.1. Taxonomy (NCBI): domain Eukaryota; kingdom Metazoa; phylum Arthropoda; class Arachnida; order Ixodida; family Ixodidae; genus Rhipicephalus; species Rhipicephalus microplus. The sequence goes on from NW_027464588.1 coordinate 8,888,821, forward strand.
CCCCATCCCCGTCCTTCGCCTGAGGGTTTCCTTCGTAAAACTAACTGGTGCAGCTCCTGGAGGTCACGCTGCTGCTACGACTTGCCCTACAATTCCTCTGTTGACCCTCCCGACCAAACAGAACTTGATTGATGTAAACGTGGATGGTCTATCTGTTGAAGTTTTAGTCGACACTGGCACCCGAATTTCTCTTATGAGCTCGCACTTTCGTGACCGCTTAAAGAAAGTATTGACTCCAGCCCCTTCACGCTGTGTTCGTGTTGCTGACGGCAGCGCAGCTGCCGTCGATGGTGTCTGCACAGTACAGGTTACTATAGCCGGCCATCAAACCTCCGTCCTCTTCACTGTTCTCACCAACTGCACGAATGGCGTTATCTTTGGTCTAGACTTTTTGCCGGCCACGTGACATCGCCGACTACTTGACAGGAACTCAATGGACACCACGAAGTCCTTCCCGTTCGCCGTCGCCCAGCCGCCGCATGTCACCGCACCACCGGCAGTACTCTGGCCCAACGCGGGGCCGGTCTCCTAGCCCGTATCCGGGAAACTAAGGGCAGCAACCGCTGGAGGTGCGGTTGCTGTGCGACGAACTACCGAAGATCCTCCGACGACGACGACGCCGCGACGGAGCTTTCCGAGCACAACGCCAACCAGGCAAAGCCCTGACGGCGAAAGCTCACTTACTGAAGGTGGCCTGACGACGCAACATGGATGCAGCGGAACAAGCCGACGCAGCCGTGACCCGACGCCACGCCTTAACTGTAATGCAAGACGGCGAACTAGCAACCTCGACGTTCTTATCGATGGCCACAGTGTGACCGCTCTCGTCGATACTGGAGCCGACTATTCTGTCATCAGTGGGTCGTTCGCCGCGAAGATAAAGAAAGTTAGGACAGCTTGGAAAGGCCCTGAAATCCGCACAGCCGGAGGTCATCTCGTAACGCCTGCAGGCATCTGCACAGCGAGAGTCACCATTAACGTCCGTATTTACCCTACAGACTTCGTAGTCCTACAGCGTTGCTCGAGAGATGTCATCCTTGGCATGGACTTCTTATGCCTCCATGGTGCTGTCATCAACCTAAAAACAAAGTCGATAACGTTATCCACAGAAGAAGCACTACCGCCGCGCACGCCGTCAGGACACCATGCCTTGAATGTGCTGGAAGAACAAGTCACCATTCCGCCTCGCTCAAGCGTCATTATTTCAGTCGGCGCTCCTAAATCACCTGACTTGGAAGGCGTCGTTGAAGGCAGTCAGCATCTGTTGGTCACCCGAAATATTTGCGTCGCAAGGGGAATTGCAGAGCTGCGGCGAGGCAAAGCAACGGTTATGCTCACGAATTTCAGCAATGAGTACAAACATGTGAACAAAGGAACAACGGTCGCATACATCGAAGAAATTGTCGAAGCCACCAGTGCTTTCGCCCTCGCCGATTCTGCGGAACCTGCTCAGAGGCACCAAGCCCCTCCCATAGCTTTCGACGTCAATCCCAGACTTCCGAACGATAAGCAAGAACAGCTCAAGGCCCTGCTCCTGCAATACGAAGATTGCTTTTCGTCGTCATCGAAAATTCGGCAGACCCCAATCACGAAACATCGCATCATAACCGAAGAAAATGCCAGACCACTCCGTCAGAGTCCGTACAGGGTTTCGACGCGAGAACGTGAGGTCATGAAGAGACAAGTTGATGAAATGCTGCAGGATGACATTATCCAGCCGTCCAAGAGTCCATGGGCATCCCCCGTGGTGTTAGTGAAGAAAAAGAATGGGACGCTACGTTTCTGCGTCAATTATCGCCGCCTGAACAAAATCACAAGAAAGGACGTGTATCCTATCCCACGAATAGACGACGCACTTGATCGGCTCCATAACGCCAAGCACTTTTCGTCATTGGACCTCAAGACTGGCTATTGGCAAATTGAAGTCGACGAAAGAGACCGAGAGAAGACGGCGTTTATCACACCGGACGGCCTCTTCGAGTTTAAGGTGATGCCCTTCGGCCTTTGCTCAGCGCCTGCAACTTTTCAACGCGTTATGGATACAGTACTGGCAGGATTGAAGTGGCAGACTTGCCTTGTGTACTTGGACGACGTCATCGTGTTTTCCTCTAGTTTCGACGAGCATCTTCGGCGCCTTGAAGCTGTACTTCAAGCCATCAAGACTTCCGGACTCGCACTGAAGCCAGAAAAGTGCAGATTTGCGTATGAGGAGCTCTTGTTTCTGGGGCACGTTATCAGCAAGTCTGGAGTTCGTCCCGATCCACGGAAAACAGCCGCCATCGCCGACTTCCCGCCGCCCACTGACAGGAAAGTCGTGCGCCGATTTCTGGGCCTGTGCGTCTATGATAGGCGGTTCGTGAAAAACTTCGCCCGCATCGCCGATCCTCTCACTAACCTTACCAAGGCCGACGTGGAGTTCAAGTGGGAAACGCCACAGGAACACGCTTTCCAAGAGCTTAAACATCGCCTCCAGACGCCTCCGTTACTTGCTCATTTCGACGAATTCGTCGAGACAGAAAAACATACTGACGCAAGCAGCGTAGGTCTTGGCGCCGTTCTTGTGCAGAGGACTGACGGACTTGAAAGGGTTATTAGTTACGCCAGCCGATCGCTATCCAAAGCAGAAGCAAATTATTCCATAACAGAAAAGGAGTGCCTCGCCATCATCTGGGCTACGTCGAAAGTTCGCCCCTATCTTTACGGCAGGCCCTTCAAAGTTGTGAGCGACCACCACGCTTTGTGTTGGCTAGCCACCTTGAAGGACCCTTCAGGTCGCCTCGCACTATGGAGCCTGAGACTTCAAGAATATGACATTACTGTCATTTACAAGTCCGGCAAAAAACACTCCGACGCCGACTGTCTCTCTCTCGTGCACCTGTCGACCAACCGCTACCCGACGACCCGGATGACGACTACTTCTTGAGAACGATAACTACAGACGACTTTGCTGAACAACAGCGGGCCGACCCGGAACTTAAGGCCCTAATAGAATACCTCGAAGGCAGGACCGCCGAAGTCCCGAAGGTATTCAAGCACGCACTTGCATCGTTCTTTCTACGAAACGGTTTTCTACAAAAGAAAAACTTTTCACCGCTTCGAGCTAAGTACCTCCTTGTGGTGCCTTCAGCTCTGCGACCAGAACTCCTGCAGGCCCTGCACGACGATCCGATGGCAGGGCACCTCGGTGTTTCTCGCACGCTCGCGAGGGTACAAGAAAGGTACTACTGGCCACGTCTTACCACCGACGTCACTCGTTATGTGAGGACATGCCGGGACTGTCAGCGACGCAAGACACCGCCGACAAGCCCAGCGGGACTTCTGCAGCCAATTGATCCACCTTGCCGACCTTTCCAGCAGATTGGTATGGACCTACTAGGGCCGTTCCCAACGTCGGCTTTCGGAAGCAAGTGGATCGTGGTAGCTACCGACTACCTCACCCGCTACGCCGAGACAAAAGGGCTGCCAAAAGGCAGTGCATCTGAGGTAGCTAAGTTCTTCGTCGAAAATATCGTCCTACGTCACAGCGCGCCGGAGTTCCTTATCACCGACAGAGGAACGGCATTCACTGCCGACTTAACTCAAGCGATCTTGGCATACAGCCAAACAAACCACCGCCGGACGACAGCGTACCACCCACAGACCAACGGCCTCACCGAGCGGCTTAACAAGACGATCGCCGACATACTGTCAAGGTACGTCGATGTCGAACACAAGACGTGGGACGCCATTCTTCCGTATGTGACCTTCGCATACAACACGGCGGTGCAGGAGACGACGCAGATATCTCCATACAAATTGGTCTACAGAAGGAGCCTGGCAACGACTCTCGATGCCATGTTACCCAACGTCACCGACAAAGAAAACCTCGATGTGAGCGAGTACCTTCAACGCGTCGAAGAAGCCCGACAACTTGCGCGTCTCCGTATCAAGAATCAACAGACGACAGACAGCCACCATTACAACCTTCGACGACGCTTCTTGGAATACCAGCCCGGTGAACGTGTTTGGGTGTGGACGCCGATACGCCGACGTGGACTAAGTGAAAAGCTTCTGCGACGCTACTTCGGACCGTACAGGGTGGTTAGACGTCTCGGCCCACTTGATTACGAGGTTGTCCCCGACGGCATCACGAACTCTCAACGACGCCGATTGCGACCTGAAGTCGTCCATGTCGCGCGCCTCAAGCCGTTTCATGCGCGTTAACAAACTGAAACAGTGTTTTTGTATTATTGTTGCATCGTAATTTATTCATTGTACTTTCTTGCATTATTATTGTATCTTCATCTTTAGTTAAAGCATCGGGACGATGCCTTTTTTCCAGAGGGGGGCAATGCCACGTTCCATTTCCCAAGTTTTTGTTATCGTCCCAAAACACCACACGATTCTCAGCGCAAACCGCGCCTGCAGTTTTCGAGAAGGTTCCAGACTGTAGTAGATCATTTCGATAAGATCACGCCCACTGTGCGAACGGTACAGATTGTTCTGGAACCTACGCCATCGCCAGCGATAACGCTGGAACATTCGACGGCAAGAGTATAAATGCCGACGCGCTTCGCCGCTTGTGAGTTGTTGATCGAAGGCCGACGCTCCGTTCGCCGGTCTAGCTGTCTCTTCTCGAGTCCTCAAGCGAGACCCGGGGTCACGTCACGCGGACGTCGACCCCAGGGTTTCAAGTCGGCAAAAGAAGTCTACGCGGCACCGGCGTCTTGTACGCGCGACCGCCGCCCCTGGGTCTCGGGCCTTGCTGCCTGGAGCCCGCCTACCCCATGCCAGGAGGAGGTGCAAGGTCCCCGGTTCACGCCCGCCGTCCCGGAGTCCCCCTGCGGTCCACCTGGTACCACCAAGACCTGAGCGGCGCCCACCTCGGCTGAGCCGCTTCCTACCAGAGTGCAGCTCGACTGCACGTTACAAGTCACCCACGAGCCACGCCCAACCGGCGGCTTGCGGGATCCACCCACCAGAATGGCCACGCCATTTGAACTCCCGGTGAGGGAGAATTGTTTCATGTTTTCCGCGCCCGAGGGCGATATCTCCGTCGATGAGTTAATTGACGCAATTGAAGAGACAGCTGGTGACGACAGCGTATTAGTACTGCAACATATGGGGGGTGCAAAATTTCTTGTATGCACCCGCAATGCTGGCCAGGCGACGAAGCTAATGGTGGCGGAAGGATTTGAAGTGAACGGGGCGAGGGTGCCAGTAGAGGCAGTCGGGCCGCCGGTCACATATGTGAACATTTACCGTTACCCCGCTTTTCTATCAGACGAGGCCCTTAGCAACGCCTTAGCCCAGTTTGGTAAAGTGAAGGGCATTTCCTTCGCCACCCTAGCCACTCGCCAGACCAAGTTAAACGGGGTACGTGTGGTTAAAATTGAGATGTGCCGCCCAGTCCCCAATTTCATCACTATTGCGGGGCACAAAGTCATGTGCGAGTACAGAGGCATGCGCCGGGTGTGCGCGCGTTGTGGTGAAGTCGGGCATATGGCGACTGCGTGCACCACGGCGTACTGTAAGCGGTGCGGCACCTTCGGCCACGATACTGAGGGCTGCTCGGCAGACTGTAAACGTTGCGGGGGTCACCACGGAACACGCGAGTGCTTTCGTAAGCGCTCATACGCTTCGGCCGCCCGCGGCTTCCCCTCGCTATCTGAATCCGCTTTGTCGCACTCTCAGTCAAGCGGCCCCGCCTCTGCCCGAGCAACTAACTCGCCGCGTATGCAGGTTCTTACGTCCAGTTCCGCATCCCGCACAACCGAGAGGGGAACCCCTTCCGGGGACCGCGACTTAGACTCCGATCTGATTTCAGGTAGTGGCATGGGCGATCCGTCCGCCAGTGAGGGGGAGAGGCTCGGGAGTTTTGACGAGACTACCACCAGGTCGACTGAAACAGAGTCTAGCGATATCGAGACGGGTTCGGCGCAATCGTCCCCCCCTAAGCCGCCTCCACCCTCGGCGAGCCGGGATGACTGCGGGAATTCGCTGACCGCGGCTGAAGCAACCCCCGAGTCCAACGAGCAGGGAGAGGCCCTCCTTGCTTTATCAAACACACCCGTCAACGTCCGGGTCCCAGTGACCAGCCCGGCCTTGGAGGCCGGCACCCAAGAGCCAACCGGCGACGACGCCCTCATAAAAAGTAAAGGGTATTACTTTCTACCCGGCGACAGCGAATGCGACCATGCTGCACCGACTTCCTCCCCCGCCTCCCATTCGGCACGCCCAAGCCGGAAATCGGACGCGAAAACTGGACAGATAGCCACTGGGCTAGAGCAGAGAGCTCGCTCGCGCTCACGAATACGCCCTGATGACGATAAGCGGTATCTGGGTGAGAGGGCAGCCAGCAAGGAGGCCCGGCAGCGTAGACCCGGGCCAGCAGGCCAAAGCAGTGATAGCGACGCTCCACCACACGCGAAGTCTCAGAAGCTCGAGAAAGACGGTGTGGGCGAAGGGGAACCACCCCCCAAGCCCCGAGACGCAAGTCACTGAAGCGGCGCGTCTGCCCTGTCGGCTTCACGGCCCTTTTCCCTTCCCCTCGTTCGCTCTGGCCGCACTATGTCCCACTTGCCTTCCCTTCTCCTTGTGCAGCGCCCTCCTCGCCCCTTTCTGTCGGCGCGCGGCTGTCGGTTATCTTGCTCGGTGCATTCGCTCACTCCTCTTTCCTGCTCCCCTCCAGCGCTTGGCATCGTGCCCAATCGGCGGATGACGGCCACGCTGCTTGCTAGCCTCGATACTTCCCGCGTTTTGTTTTCTTCTTTTTAAGGTTTTTGATGTCTTTTTTGAAATTGGCTACGTGGAATATCCGAGGGTTTAGAGATAGGGCGAAACAAGCAGCCATCCTAGGTTTCGCTAGGAACCAGAACATAGACCTCCTCTTTATTCAAGAGGCGAATTTCCGAACGCCGCTGGATGTGGTTAATTTCCGCAGAGATCATCAGACCGACGCCTTTTTCTCTCTGGCGACCACGAGAGCATGCGGGGTCGGAGTAATATTTGTATCAGGCAGATTTCGATCAAAATCCCATTGTATTTTCGGGGCGAATGGTCGGTACATAATGATTGACATTTTCATCGAAGGCAAAAAGATTCGCATTGTGAACGTTTATGCCCCCGTGACAAGAAAACATACGAATAAGTTCTTTCAAGAGATGCACGAACTCCTCCTAGAGCCCATTCCCCACGTACTGGTCGGTGATTTTAATTGCGTGGTAGATTCTAACCGGGACGTGAGAGGGCCAAGCCAAGGAAGATCAACCTACAATGCAAAAGAGTTGGTGAAAACCCTTCGGCACCTAAACCTCTCGGACATATGGGTACACCTCTATAAAGACCACTTCGTAGCAACCCGTACCTCTGGATCAGCAGGAAGTAGAATAGACCGGATGTACTTTCCGGACCTCCTCCTCCCTTTGGTTGAAGGATGCGAAGTACTCGCGCTCCCGGCCAACCTGAAAGAGAAGACGGATCATGCCCCGCTTGTCACGATGGTAAAGGGATCCCCCGGCCCGCACTCTGATAACAATAGCTGGAGAATAGACGCTGAGCTGCTGAGAGATGAGACTTGCGTAGAAAACTTGAAAGCTGCCATCAGCGTATCAGTAGAAAATGCCGGACATATTACCCCCCCTCTGTGGGATAAACTTAAGGAAGAATGGAAGGCCCTGTTACAAAAAGAAGGCAAAGCCAGAAAAAGACGTCATACACAAAAGATGAAAGAACTTCTTCGCCGAATGCAGATCATCAAGGCAGCCGACACGTTGACCTCATGTACAACAGAGTACCTGACCTCGCTCGAGGAGCAATACAATCAACTCCTCAGAGATACCATGAGGCGACCTAAAAGTGAGCATGGACTGTTAGGCACGGCGACCGGAGTTGATGTGAGGGAAGTACGTGGAAATGGCTGTTTGCGAATTACAGAGGCAAAGCGCTTAGACGGTTCTGTAACCGACGACCCAGCAGAAATTGAGAACATCTTCAGAGACTACTTCAGCATACAGTTCCAAGACACCGAACCAATAGACACCAATCAGGGACCCGACCATGTCAAAGAACTATGCAAACATCTGCAGCGAATTAAGGAGGAGGAGGAGCCAGCAACCCTTAGCGCTGAAGTCTCCCCTGCTGAGCTTCGCGAAGCCATAAGAAGCATGACCCCCAATTCTGCCCCAGGCGCTGATGGCCTGACTGCAGCCTTCTATGTGACTTTTCTCGAAGTTCTCGAAGAACCCTTGCTCGCGATGGTAAATGCGATCTTCAGGTCCTTTAAGAAACCCGACTCCTTCGGAGTGGGTAAAATTGTCTTACTACACAAAGAGGGTGCACAACCAAACGAGCCCACGGCGTGGCGTCCAATCACGCTTTTGAACACCGATTACAAGCTGGTAGCCACCATACTGAACAACAGGCTCAAGCTCCTGTTACCGGACATCATTAGCCCGTACCAAACGTGCGCGATTCCAGGAAGGTCGCTTTTTGCGAACCTCACAGTGATCCGTGACTCTTTCGAATACGCGACGACAAGAGGTTTCAATGGTGTTTTCATTTCCCTAGACCAAGCTAAAGCTTTTGACAGGGTACGACACCATTACCTCTTCGACGTGATGCAGGAGTTTGGCTTACCAGCAAGTTTTATAAAACTGGCAAAAACTTTGTACGAGGACCTAACCTGCACCGTTCTGATAAACGGAGTCGCAACGCCGGCATTCAAGTATAGCAGAGGCATAAGGCAAGGATGCCCATTGGGCCCGACCTTTTTTGTCATGTCGTGCGAGCCGCTGATCACAAGTGTTATTGCGCATGAAGGCATCCGGGGCTTCCCACTGACGGGCCAGGAGCAGGTGAAAGTGCTTGCATACGCGGACGACATTTCCCTGTTTGTTCGGGATGAAAGCAGCCTCCAAGCCTTCAGTGCGACGTTCACAAGATACGCGCAGGCATCCGGAGCGGCGATAAATGCGGACAAGAGCAAGGCGATGCTATTTGGAACTTTCCCTAGAGAAGCCCTAGGAAACATCGAAGTGGTGTCCATCGTTAAAGTACTGGGAATTTACTTCTCCAGTGAAGGGGTGGCACCAGCCACGTGGCAGAGAGCCCTCGAGAGGGCAAAGCAGGCAGCTGCCCGCATGCGCCTCCTAAACCTTACGTTACGTGAAAAAGCGCTAGCAGCAAGGACCACCGTTTGCGCGTTTGCGTTCTACGCCAGTAGGGTAGCGGTGATCCCTAGGAAAACCGCGAGCCAACTGAACGCCGTGATCACCGACTTGCTATGGGAAGGGAAACCGGCACCAGTCAAGCGACACCTCCTTCAACTACCCGAGGACAAAGGTGGCCTCGGCCTCCCACACGTACAAATGACCAGCCAGATACTGGCCCTCAAGATTACCCGCATGCTTTATTACGCAGCGAGTTACGTTGGGAAGAATCTAATCAACTACTGGACAAGCACCATCACGCACTATCTGGAAAACCACAAACACACTGGCCCGCGCGCGGAAGCGCCCTCACACTTTTACAGGATGGCGGCAACTACGACAAAGATCATAGAAAAAGAAGCCCCGAACTGCGACATTGACAAGGACCCACCCGCCCGAATTGTCGAAGCGATAACAGAAAACCAGTTGTCCGAAGAAGAAAAGGAGCACATCAAAAGCCTAGGACTGTGCAAACAAAAAATCAATAAGTACCGACCGCGCGAAGTACATGACTTCGAGTGGAAGCGCAAGTGGCAAGTTTTGCCCACGAGACATCGCCTGCACCGTTTCGGCATCACGCCGAATAGCCAGTGTCCTAATTGCCGCGCTGAGGAAACGATCTCCCACGCGTTGTTAGAATGCGGGGCGGCCAAGTCGGTATGGCGCCTGGTTGCGAGGTGCTTCAGCATCCGCCCTCCTCCGGCCCTCGAAAGGAATAGGGGCTGCTTCGCAAGGCTGGTGATTTCCATCACATTCTTTGTGATTTGGAAACGCCGGTGCCTTGCTGAGGTAAAGAACACCCCAGTGAGAGCGGCCTACCCAGCACTAGCCATTATCAGGCAGAAAATAGTGCAGTACTTGGCCAAGCAACTGGAAGCTGGCGGGGAGGACCAGTTCCTTCGCCGCTGGCACACAAAGTTTTTTTTCGTCAGAGGTGCAAAACTCCGTACCCCCATAATCCCCTACTAACCCCTTCTCCCCAAAGCATTGTGTTACAAGTGTATGTCTAGCACCAGTCGAAGTATTGTAAATATGCCTACCCATGTTCACGATCTGTTGTAAATATATGTATATGTGATTGTAAATACATATATTTGTGGTTTTTTTTACGAATGTATGCGTAGTTATATATATATATATATATATATATATATGTATATGTGTATGTATATGTATGTATATGTATGTATGTATATATATATGTATGGATCTGTGTATGTGCCGCTAGTTTCCTCTATGAATAATGGAGTTTGTATGCCCCATAGTGCACAAGAGGGGTGTCTAAACGAGCACTGTATGAATAAATGATGTAAAGAGTTTTTTTGAGTTTGAAGTTAATAAACTTCTCTTTGTATCAGTCCGAGACTGCTATCTGTGCAAGACTCCTGCTGCAATTGACCATTTGCGGGAAAACCACTGCGCATGAGCAGTAACCGCACAGGTAGCGTTCCTGTACAGGCGTTTTGGTTTTGGTTGGAAAACATCAGCCTGGCGTTCCATCAATATGACCCGTAGTAACGGCGAACACTGCCGTTTTCACGCAAACACCGTTGTTTCAGTAACGGGCATGCGTTTTTGGTCCTAAAGCAACAAAACAAGCGCATTTAAACCGCTAAACACTGCATTGAGCGTGTTAGTTGACGAAGATGTTTTCCAACCAAAAGCACGAGCGAAACATTCCTGTTTAGACGACAGGGGGTGCTCACTTTTCCGCAAATGGTCAATTGGACTTTCCGTTTACTGGGCACAGGTTCGCCCAAATAAACAGTTAAATCCCAACACGAAGTCTCCTGTGTTCGGCCACTTCACGACCCCGTGACAATATGTATTTAAATGACAAACCTGGGCAAATTGACTTGTTAAACACTTACTTTTTAAAATTTTTGCAGGTTTTGCGCGTTACACACGAATAATTCACACATTTAGCTACCTTTAGGTAATAATTTTAAAGTGACGTCACTTCCGTGCGGCGCAGGAGCCACTTCTGTGTGGGTTAGAAGTGTGGCAGCTTGGGCTAGTTGGTATGGCATGACAATAGTTATAGCGCGAGAACAAAACGTCGTCGTTTTGTTCTAGCGCTCGTGTCTTTCGTGTCCTTCTTGTCTCTGTGTCGTCGTTTTGTTCTCGCGCTATAACTATCGTCGTTCTGTGTGGGGTTGGCTGCTGCGCCACGCGGCGAAGGAGACGCTGCCGTATATTATATCATCCACGAACGCTAACGTGTGTACACTTCGTTACATGTCAGAAAATATAAAAAGAAAAGGTGTAAATAATATGTTTAAAATTGTTACCATAATTATTAGGCATCATTATCCGTGCAGATTTTTGTTCTTTGCTGTTTCTAGCGTTCTGGTGCCATTCCACCTTTTTCGCTCCTCCGATAAACAACGATGGCGTCGCAGCAAGTTCACATCCATGGTTACAGTGGCTGGAATCAGCGTTGCCATATGGTGAAATTTGGCACCAGATTCTGAAAATCTGGTAAAATTTGGGGGTTACTGGTGTTGATGTGTCGAAATGGCTACACCAGACAAAATCTGGTGAAAAATGGTGAAAAATCTTGGGAAATGGCTTGCCACTTGAATTTACAACATGTTGTTAGCCTTTTACTGCATCCCAAAGATGGCGCAAATTTCTTGCCCCCTTCAAGACTTTCAACACTTCGTTATGTATATACCTCTACAGCTTTAGGAAGTGACGATTGAAGCTCGCGCTCGCGAACTGGCGTGCCTCTCACAACGTGTTTGTCGTTGCGCGTGTTTGTACGCGATTGCACACCGCACAAGGAAACGCACGCCGTGTGTGTTGCTGTTGTCCCCGACTCGCACAGCCCACTTTCTGCTTCGCCGAATGCCTTCGCGAGCATGGCCTGGCGTTTGCCGATTGCATTGGTATCGCCTGTGACGGAGCAGCTGTCATGGTGGGGGAACACAACAGTGTGTGGTCGCGGATTAAAAAAGAATCTCCCAATTGTGTGCTAAACAAATGTGTGTGCCACTCCTTAGCATTGTGTGTACAAAAAGCATTTGAAGTTTTGCCATCTAATTTAGGCTATCTGCTGGTTGAAATTCCAGGCTGGTTCTCTCACAGCACTCTGCGACGTAAGAACTATATAAAAACTTTTTGAAGCTCTTAGAGAGGAGGAGAATGAGAAAAGTAAGCTGAATTTGTCTTTCATGAAGGCATCCTCCACACGGTGGCTTGTGCGAGGGCGCATTATCAAGAGACTGCTTGAAAACTGGCAAGAACTTAAGGCTTACTTCAAGTGTGCCATGCAAGAGGGTTCGCAGGAAGTGAGATATAAAGCTCGTACTCTCTACGATATGCTGCATGACGACGTGAACTATATTTATTTTTTGTTTTTGTCACCTATAGGTCTCGAGTTTGAAAAAATAAATGCATTTTTTCAATCGCTCAATGCAGACCCGGAAAAAATGCATAAGGAGCTTGACTTGCATCACAAAGCACTGAAATCGAGAGTCGTCAACATACAGGGGCAAAGGCTTTCCATAGCCATGACCGACTTCGGTGCACGTTTCGGAAATGAGATTGCTCGTTGCTGCAAGAGTGACGAATCAATCATAAATGAAACGTTGGCACTAAATATGAAGCAGCGTTGCCAGGATTTTTTGTATGCCTTGCTGCGGGAAGTGGAGAACCGCCTTCCTGGCAACCAGCAGCTTTTTCAAGGCCTCAGTGCCCTTCACCCGTCGAAAGTGTTGTCACAGATGGCACGCTTTCCATTTGAACATCTCCCCTTCCGCCACCTCTTGGAAGGAGAGCAAGACGTATTGGAAGAACAATACAGAAAAATCTTGATGCATGTCTGGGCTGACGAATCTGTCTTTGACAGCAAAGTTCCAGATGACTGCACGCTATTCTGGACTGGAGTACTGAAGTACGAAAGCGTAGTGGGGGACAAACCATACAAAGAGTTAGCCATGTATGCGTTAGCTTGCCTCTCCTGCCCAGTGTCGAATGCAGCAGTCGAAAGGGTTTTTAGTCAGGTAACTGACTGCATCAAGACTAAGTACCGGAACAAGATGTCTATTGAAATGCTGGATGCTATTGTGCGCATTCGCACAACATTATCATTGAAGTCTGGCTGCTGCGTGCAGTTTTTAGTAACTGACGACATGCTTCAAAGATTCACGAAGGAGATGTACAATTCAGTGGAGTGAGCTCTTATATTTGTCCATTTGTTCATCCTATTCATTCATGTTCCATATTTTCAAATGTATCAGTGATGGAAGTGTCTTGTATGTCAAGAGATATTTTGTGTCAGTGTGAATGGACTATGTGAAAAATGTGACTATGTGAAATGGACTATGTGAAATTATTGCATGCGTATTTTGGCAGGAGTGTGCGAGCGATGTGTTACTGCTTTGAGCCACGGTTTCCTTGCTCTGAATGGAAGCTTCTCCTGCTCCTAAAAACCAAGACAAACTACATCACTGTATGTTCAAATGTGCTGGATGAGTTTTTCTTTTTTACCACTACTTCGAAGTAATGAAAACTCAAACGTGGCATTTTGTATTTCATGTAAACCACAGGTAATCGACTTGTCTTTCAAAATTCCTTGTGCAGGACGTCCCACTGGCGTTCCCTCTATAATAAATTCCTTGCTGACTTGTGACAGTTACAACAGCTCTGCCCTGCCTTTGTCTGGAAAAGCTAGCCGATTATACAGTAACCAGTCAAATAATAAATGCTCGCATGCTATTTACGAATAAATATTACCTTCATGTCAAGATAGGCGAAGCACATCAAGCGTGCGTGCCCTTAATAAAAAAAAATAACTTATCGTCTGCACGCGCCGCTTTTCTGCGACTGCGTCCAGGCATTGTCAAACGCCGTCTGCTAGATCTAGTGACGCGACCGCAATGTCGGAGACGTTATCGTCTATTTCGGCGCCTGGGGGATTTCAATTGGTATAGTGGCTAACTGAGGCAGTAAAAAAATTAGTATTAATTGTTTCAGTGCGCTTTGCGTACAGCTACAATTACACGTTCAAATTTTCCGCTTTTTCAGCCTCCTAACGTGTGCAGCGGTGGAGACGTGAAACATCACCATTAGACGCGCTTCGCAGCAGCGGTACACTGGCAAAAACAAAGCAAGAGCCGGAAATACGTCATAGCCGCCATGTTGTAACGTGCGCAAAAAACAAAACAGAATTCGGAAATACGTCATAGCGGCCATTTTGTAGTGCTGGTGTAATCTGGTGAAATTTTCATGAGGCGCTGGTGTCGAAGCCCTTTTTCAATCTGGCAACGCTGGCTGGAATAGTGTAGGCTGGAATAGCCACCGTGGTACAGTGGCTATTCTAGCCACTGACCACGGTGTTCAGATCCATCCTTTCTCCATGTTCACATCGAACACGGAAGAAGAAACGGTCCTTCCTCCGTGACATCGAAGCTTGTGAGCGAGCTTGAGTGCGTGTTCATTAGGTGATCTGTATTCATCGAGCCGGGAGAAACGAAGACAGTGGTGCGTCGTGAAATATTTTATTTCCCACACATGGAATCACCGAGAATTTGTGTGCGAGTGATATCGTCAGCGAAAGGGGGACTCTGAAAGTGACACCGGCGAGCTACCAGTCTTCAGCGACACCAGCTGCTTGGAAGAAAAAGTGCGATTGAAAAACTGTACGTAAAACCAATGACCATTTTCCCCAACTGCTTTGCATACGGGGTCAGTGTTTCGGTTTCTCTGATACGATAAAAGCTGTTTCATATGCCGCGATTGCAGCAAAATAAATCGTTACCGTGAACGGTTACGAAGGGCTTGCTTGTTTCGTCATTTAGGAACACTTTCCAGTCTGAATTCACTTAAAAATGCACAGCATCGGCCATTACCCAAACAAACACGTCGACTCTAATTCGACGGCTTGGCCGAACCAGCGCTATTTCGACGGGTCCCAACAAAAATCGCTCCTGCTGCTGCGATCAGAGCGAAAATTTCCAACATGTTCGAAGCTCGCCGCGGACCACTGCGGCGGGAACGAACTACCTTTTTTTTTTCGTTGCGAGCGAATTCGCAGCCTGAAAATCGCAACTTTTTGTGTCATGTGAAACGGCCTTAACTCGCAAAGAACATGTTATTTGACAAGTTATTTCGCCGATGTAGTGCAGCGACTGCTGCTTGCGGGCCAAACCTCATAAGCGCGAAAATGCACGCGACAAGCGACGCGACGTAGATTGTCTTCGCGCGATCAGTCGCTGGCGCAGGCAAACCTCATTCACGCGATGGCTTCGGCGAGCGAATTCCACTGTTGCTGGCATGAGGCCGTCTACTCGCACCAAGAAAACTGCGTAGCGAGCGGTATGCAATTCAAAAATAAGATATATTGTTGTGTAATGAAGCGGAAAGTGTTTATTATTGCCTTGCAGCACTTTATACTATGCACATGCGTAATAAACATTGCGTTATTTTTTTGTTGCGCATACGTGACTCGAGCAGGGTCACGTGCACCTATGTAGTCTTTTTTTTTTCCGGTTTTTCGCTATTGGCTGCTTGAGCCCAGCACTTCCGGGCGATGAGCGATGGTTTCCAAATCTGGAGAACCGAGCGATCGCGCGAAAATGAGCACGCGACACGTCGCGCGAACGCCCTGTTGTCGCTGTCGCGTGCATTTTCGCGCTTATGAGGTTTGGCCTACCACCTTGCATTTGGAAAATAATAAGCGTAGCCGTTTGAATTCTGGTTGCAATAGTTACAGGCGCAACCGCACGGCATAGCGGAAGCAAACAGCCCAGAAACACAAATGTTCGCTATGCGAGCCACGCGCAGCCATGAAAAAGCACCGCAAGTCGCGCATCTCCACGCGCAAGTGCAACCGCGAAGGAGACCAGTCCATGACCTACTACACTCCTGACCTGTTCAGATAGCGGGGTTCCTATGGGAGCGCGTGTCCCCGCTCTCGTTCAATCGCTCGCCGTAGGTGGCGCTACCTATAACCTGTTCGTCTGCTACTGTGCGGCCGGCAGGAGGGCGACGGACTGATACCATGCGTCTGCTTCTGTGACAAACTGCCTATACGTGTGATTGTTTTTTGCTGAAAAGGCTAACGTGTGCTATGTGTTACATTTTAGTAGTTAGGCTATACTGGTTGATTGACTTCTAAAGCTGTATATTTGCGTAGAAATGTCTTGCTGCATGGTTGTTTTTGCCATTCCAGCCTAAAAAAACTTCAATTTAGTATTCATAAAGCTTTTGACTAATAATGTACTCATTGGTAATAGAATATCAAACTGATTTTAGGTTGTTTAGGACGCGTCAGGTGAAACGCAGTGCCCCTGTTGAGCACTTACCTTGGACACTCGCCCTCGACAGGTGTTACACTTGTAGTCAATTGATAAAAGAGAATAATGCACATACGCCAACGGACGCATATCAAGGAGAGACACAGGAATTGAAGCTTTAACTCTTACTGTGACCTACACAACAAAAATTGTGCGTCAAATTTCGCTACGGGAGTTTGTCTGCTGGAACGGGGAGCGCTGGCCGATGCGCGTTTCTATGATTTTATATGTCCGTGCGATGAGACGATATGGTAAAGGCAGTGATGTGCCTATCGAGGGCAACACATTGCGACCCCAATAAAGTTTTTATCGTCATCATTATCATCATCTTGTCGAGCATAGTTAATAATAATAATAATAATAATAATAATAATAATAATAATAATAATAATAATAATAATAATAATAATAATAATAATGTTTTATTTTTCATCAATAGTTTGATGAAGGACAGCGGCAGGTAAAAGCTGCTCTTCGAAAGAGGCAGCTTGACATAGGCCCACAGACGCCTTTAGCACGACAGCACTGGCAAACAGTTAGCAATGTTATCTAAGCAACAATTACAAAAATATCAAGTTCAAATTCTAAAAATAAAAATAGCAACCATGATAACAATGTAGCAACTGCAAAGAAATCTTGAAAACTATACATGTGTATATCGTGCAATTGAGTTCGGGTACAGAGTAAGAAATCTATGCCAGCTTTCACATATTTATCAATTAACGTAGAAACTGTGTAGAACAACCTATCTGTGGAGTAGTTTGTTCTCGAAGTTTTTATTTTCCATGTTTCTTTATGTCATGTTTCGAACAAATTATTTGGCTGCAGTTTCGAGAGGTCGTACAAATAATGTCGACTTTCTTGAAATTGACGCCTGACCACCAATGCTAACTTAAAATCGTAGAGACGATGTAGGGGTGGTATTCCAGCCTGTTGAAACAATTCACTTCTGCGAGCATCATACGACCAGTAAAAAATTATTCTAATATACGTCTTTTGCATCAGGTACAGTTTTTGTAAGCGCGTGTTAGTCGTAGTCCTTCATACCAAGAAACAATAAGCAAGATGCCAACAGAACAGTCATTTATAAAGTAAGAATTTTACCTTGTATAGTAGAACAGTTTTGCCACTGTACACCGTGCCCTCTACGCGAGATAACTGACCCAGCACACTGTAAATGCGATCGTTTCAAAGCATATTGCTCGAAAATGTAACTCCAAGAATTTTTATACAATTTACTAACTCAATAATAGTATCGCCATACTTGAAATGTATGTTTTCATTAACAGACTTATTTTTAGGGCGGAATAGTACCGCCTTTGTTGTACTAGTGGTTATGTTTGATTGATAGCGCCCAAGGGCGACACCCGCAGTTGGGGCGCGTACACATGCTGAAAATGTGCCATTATACTCGTTTGTCAATGAAAAGCAGATCCCTCAAAGTGATATCAAGGTTTCTGCTAAAAGAATTTGGCGAGTGTATGCGTGTGATTCGAGCAATGTTACAGCACTTCAAAATGAAACAAAACACATTTGTCGCTTTACTTATGCGTGCCACAATATGCCAGTTAAAGCTGATGTTTCAAACAAAGTTTCTGCACTTTCGAAGAATATCCTACTTGCTGGCACACAGTGACGGCTTGTGTCTGCAATAAAGAAAAACATATGTACGCGTACAGAGCTGCGTGCATTTGGGTCATAGTTCAATAAAATGTGCTAGCAAGGTTCTGGGCGCGTACATGATACAATGGAGGCATGCAACTAAACTTTTAAAATCTTGCGAGATTTTGGCTTTTCGGCTATTCTCTTTCTCTTTCCTTCTTTGGCTGTTTTGTCCCGCACGTAGTTTGAGAAGAAAGGACGGCTAAATTTTTGCAACACTAGCCGCGCCATGGCTTCTCGGTGCTCGCTAGTAGCGCCTTTATGGCTGAAAAGAGGGTTCAAGGCCACTGCAGGTAGCACAGTTTGCACAAAAAGTGCCATCGGCCTCTTTTTGGAAATGGCCAATGGCGCAAATGCTTCCGCGGCCCTTTCTAGAGTGCTCACAAAGGAAAGAAATGAGATCGTTGGGTATGAAAGCCCTCCCCTGTCTAAATTAAATATCACAGCAGTAGCTGGTCCAGATGAGCTGGGAGCCTTGATTTTGCCGATGCAGTCGTCGCAAGTAATGCAATCCTCAGCTGCTTTCACCAGGAAGCCCGCTATAAGGCCAAGCGTGCTGGCCCTTATGCCTGGCTGTGGGGCACCTGTGGGAAGGTAGAAATGAAAAGTGTGCAAGAATTTTATCAGTATATAGATAAGCATGCATGATTAAACCGACACGTGTCCGTATACAAAATATGAGAAATATATATATATATATATATATATATATATATATATATATATATATATATATATATATATATATATATATATATATATATATATATATATATATGGATGTTAATGCGCTTTCAGATAACAACTGTTGCCCCACCGCGGTGGTCTAGTGGCTAAGGTACTCGGCTGCTGACCCGCAGGTCGCGGGACCGAATCCCGGCTTCGGCGGCTGCACTTTCGATGGAGGTGAAAATGCCGTAGGCCCGCGTTCTCAGATTTGGGCGCACGTTAAAGAACCCCAGGTGGTCGAAATTTCTGGAGCCCTTCACTACGGTGTCTCTCATAATAATATGGTGGTTTTGGAACGTTAAACCCCACATATCATCAAGATAACTGTTCATTCAGCCGACGTTTGCGTCGGGAGAGCCCCGTCTTTTTCAAGGTATAATAATATTTACACATTTTCCGCGTCGATTTATAGCTTGTCACGACAGGAGGGAAGAAGTCCGGAGAATAGTATAAACAACAACATAAAAAAAACTGAGGGAGAAACGTTTAAAAATAAAAAAAAATCTAGGAGAAGAAGCAAGAGAAAGACGACGGGATTAGGAAGGGACAGCATCTCAAGAGAGTAAGGCGAACGCAAACGAGCCATGCCATCATCTGTGTGCCAGTTATGACAGTGATTCAAAACCGCCGAAAATTTCTTCCCCGATTGCGGGAAAGGGACGTCGGTTAGTCGAGTTGTGTGGGCGCCTGGTGAAAGCATGTTATATTTTTAAATGTAAGCCATAGTACCTGCTTGTACCATGGACTTATCGTTACATACATACACAGTATAACTGATTGAGAAGCATGTTTTCATCTACATCGTGCACTGACGCAAACGCTGCCTCACGCGGCTTGCATGTAACACAGTAAGCAGCGCAGAGTTTATAATATATGCATAATATCGTATAGTGGGGAATTGTTGGACGGTGTGTAATAATTTTTAAATAATGTAAATCATTCCATTACACGGAATCAACGAGATATGAAAAGCGCACCACGGCAAGTCTGCAGGGCTTCTAGATGTGGCCGCATCGTCTGGGTTATAGTAGCAGATGTCGATGCCGCGCACTCGCCTGACGACCCTTGATTCTGGTTTACTAGCGAGTGCATTTCCAGAGGTTGTCCGGCTTGCTTTACTGCTGTGGAGCACGACGCCTGCCTTGCACTGGGCGATCCAAGAGGAGACGTTGTTTGCTCTGTACTGCCGCTTGGTGATGAGTGCATCATTCCCATCACGAGGACTTTCTGCAGTGATGAAAGCGCAGCACGGGCGTCTGTCTGATCGTTGCTTCCTTGAAGCTGTCTGATGGTGGAAAAAAGTGCTTCGACAGGGTCACTGGAGAATTTGGCAGTCAACACGTATAGGAAACCTGAACGGATGAGAAATTGTGTGCACTGTACTGTGGACATTGTGGTCAGTTGGAGAGCTTCGTATGTTTCAAGAGATATGAATGCCCTCTTATGTGGTGCCGCGGCTTTCCATGCTGCGAAAAAGGGCAGAAATTCCTGCTCCAGCCATATCAACCTGAAAATAAAGCAGTTTATTGTAGAAAATATGAAACCTAGCGGGATAAATGGAATGTACCTGTCATCATCTGGGGAACTGAACGGCATCCTGTTTTGGTCCCGGCTTACTACGTGGAAGGTTGTATTTCTTATGTTGTGTATGGTGAACCATTTAAATATCATTTCCATCAGCTCGATGGTTGGCAGGCAGTCTTCAAACCCGAAAATGCCAAATCTGCGGCCGTATTGTAAGAGGTATCGTAAGGCCGATGTCACCTAGAAACCAAGGAGACGCGACATATTAAAAATGATCGGAATTATTTAGAGAGAGGTTTCTAAGCTTGGACGTTCGTATACAGCAAGTGAGACGAGTTACAAGTGGCACTGCAGTCATCAATAACGTGCACTTTTAAGTGAGTTTGTGTTAGTGAACATATATTTATAGAAGCTCTAATGATACGTAATTATTGTGTGGTAAGCAATACGCGCAGGTACATTCGTTAAGAAAGGGAAATTGTATGTTCAGATAACCATGCGCTGTTAGCAGCAGCAGTAGCAGCAGCTCATGTGCATGTTTTTATGTGACCATACTGATAAATATGTTAGCAGTTATATACGTATTGAATTACATTTTCACCATTTGCTTCCGTTTGGGTTCTACAAACAAATAAACCAGAAACTAACATGAATATTCACGTATCGTTTGCGGTGAATTACTATTAAAAGGCAGTTTTTGTACTGCTTCATTTGAACGAAAAGCTGCAAAATTTTTTCTGCTTCTGCATGAACATTCACTTGACGTAATATGATGTAAAATGAGTTGTGGCGTAATATTAGCGCATAAAAGTTTGCCCGAGCGCGCCAAAGAATTTGAGAAGTATAAACGTCACTACTGATAGAAAACTGCGAGCATGATTCTAGCTCAATTAGATGTATTTTTTTGTGTAATACAGGTTGCAGGAAGCATACATAATTTACAGCTAACGAAAAGGCATTTCCTGCATGACCTGTGTGCGTCACGCATTGTGATGTCTACAAGGAATACAGAGAATCTGGGAGTGTGTGACACTAACGCTAAATGGGTTTACACCTTTTCTTATACATGCCTGTGGAGAGAACACTTCAACGGCCCTCTTCACGCTTAATTTCTCGAAGTTCGTCGGGTAAACGTGCTTCTGCGTAAGGTTCCGAACAAGCTTGAACGACGACTGTTTTTCTGTTATGTCCAGCAACTTTCTCAAATACGTGGGGCTGTAGTAATGCCCATTGTTGAACAGAACGCGTTTGGTGGACAACATCTGGTTGCGGAGATTTTTCAGGATGTGGCAGTGGTCAAAAGAAAGGAAGAGCCTCCGATTCATATCCATTGGATGTCTGCAACAACAACAAAAAAAAATGAATAAATAAATTGGAGAAAGGCGGCGTTTGCGGTGTGAATAATTAGTTGCATATACGGTTTTCTGTTTTTTACCAAAGTAATGTAAATGTTAGCCATTCGAAGGACGTGTGCGTTGTTAATTATTACCTTATTATAAAATTTCTCCACTCATGCCATGATCCTGCAGGTCTGTGTGTGTGTTTTATTGAGATTACCTACACCTTAAATCTTCCGAAACTTTAAGTATACTCACCCATTCATACAGTCGCATGCAGGTGCGCATACATTACGCAAACGCGTAACGTCAATTGATTTGTAAAGACGGGCTATTTACAGCGATTGTACTGTTGATAGCAATCTTGTTATGGACACGGCTTTCTTATATGGCAGCGCTGATTAAAAAAAAAGAAGGGGGGGGGGGGGCTCTGATGCTGATACAGGCTTTTTTTTTTGTGCGACCAAGTCTTTTTTTTTTTTTTTCACTCAAACACGGCATGCATGCGCGTGCATACATTGATTGATAGATATGTGGGGTTTAACGTCCCAAAACCACCATATGATTTTGAGAGACGCCGTAGTGGAGGGCTCCGGAAATTTCGACCACCTGGGGTTCTTTAACGTGCACCCAAATCTGAGAACGCGGGCCTACAACATTTCCGCCTCCATCGGAAAAGCAGCAGCCGCAGCTGGGATTCGATCCATGCATACATTGAGGGCACACTGCGAATACATATAAAAAAATATTTACACTAGGCATTGCGCACAGCTTAATGCGAGCTGAGAGCAAAAATATATACTTAGCAACTTACGGCACAACTGGCATCATACGACCATTCCCTAACATGGTGAACATCTTTTTGTTCGAAGCGTGGTTGTCAGCTACAAGTCGGACCACTTGGAATCCTGCTTCTTCGATGGACTTAATTACTTCAAGTGTTAGTTGATGCAGGTGGTCTCCTTTTACTGACTGCGTGAAATAATATCCCACGGGTAGCCTGAAAAAGATAAAAATTAGCAGTATTCTGTAGCGTCGGTGTCAGCTGGGCTTAAAATCTCACTCCGTTGGAGAGAGGAGGAGAGCCAATTGCTCATCTCGAGCGCTTGTCAAATAAGTGCACAATGCTAAAGTTGACTTGCCGGGGGAAAGGGGGGGGGGAGCCCTCCTTAAAAAATAGAAGACGACTCCCCCTGCCCCTCCCCAGACTTTCAGCCCTGGTCGCGGAATAGCACATCATTGGTTAATTAAAGACAACGTTTTCTTTTTATATCTATAGGTGGGGTTAGTCTTTCAGTCACAGCGAAACGTATAGTGATAGACAAAGTGATGATTCACTTACGTGTAGTGCGTTGATAAGCCTACAAATACAAAGGCGAGAAGGTGTGTGGCCAGCTCGTTCTGAATGCCCACTTCTTTTTCTAGGCCTCCCATTTCGACTAGGCCATGGACTTTGTCTCCTTTTTTTTCGTACGTCAGTGCTTGCTTTAAAGACATTTCATCCACAATCAAAGAGCCCATTTTTTCCTAACAAAAAAAATGGGGGGGGGGGGGAATTCACTGTTAACAGACATGCGTTATATATCGGCGGAGACAGTTAATTATATAAATAACCTTCTTTGTTGTTCCGTACATGACCCATAATTTAACAGAAATGATTAGGGTTTAGAGCAAACATAGCGCACTGCCGTATACTCTTAAACAATACATCTTACGTTCGAGTAATCCTTGCCACAGGTCTGGTCCCTGTTTATTCACTTTAAATCACTTTTCATTCGGCTATACTAGCATGTATTTTGATCAGTCAAACACTGCCGCGTGCGCTGCTTCCTTCGTTATTCGCGTGCATATTGTAAATAATTCTGATCGAAGTAACGTACCCGTTCGGACAAGTGTGTGCTTTCCGTGTGCAGCCTTTGCTTCATTAGCGACGAAACAACTGCTCCAGTACAGTAGCCAATGTAACGCTTCAGTGTCATGCGACTTGGAAGGGTGAGGCACCCAGACCTCCGCAACATTTCGTACCCGCAGGGTGATTTAGCTTGCCACATTATGGCCTGCCTGATGGTCACCTCTTTCCAACGGTGATTTTTCTCACGCAGGCATTGCAATTGCTCCTTCAAAAATTCAGCCTTCTTGTCGTTCTCGTCCAGCATTTCCTGATGATGAAAGGGCAGTTGAAATGCGTAAATCACGCGCAAGATAACATACTGGAAGAAAGCGGAAGTGCAGGGGAGAATGGAAGCTTGACCCGCTGAAACATCGTAGAGCAGGGAATGCCGGCGCATCCAACAATTCGACATTTACGTACTGGACTTGCCCTTGTCAAGACAAGTTTAGATGTTGTGGGAGAGTGAGCAAACGTTCACACACACGCTACTAAAGGAGGCTGTTGCTGTCCTGACAAAGAATAGTGCACCTGATTGTCGAAACCTTGCATTTGGCATCATTCCTTATTCAACAATTCATAATCGCGAGAAAAGATATGCGTTTACTCTTAAGACAATAATAGATGTTTCATGTCACCACGTGGACATTCAATTGCAGCTATGCTACATTAATGAATTGCGCAACTTCAGACTTGCGTCATGTTCAGTAACCGGCCACCGACTCACACATACGGACTAGCGGAAACTGTTCACTTACACTTTCCAAACCATTCCTTCCTTTTTGAATGCAATGCTGCTCGCTCAAGTTTATAAGGCAGACATCACATGTGCGTCAAGCGTGGCTTCCTGTACGAGCATAAACCGATCGGCCCATAGCACCAACACAACACAGCTTGCAAATTACTGTCTTTCCAGTTGTCAGTCCAATGTCCTTAATTGTTTGCGACGACAGAAATTTGAACTCGTTGTTCGCAGGATAAAGGAATAAACTCGGGGTGCGCCAATCACGCAAGGGGGTACACACCGACCTTCGTATCTTAAACACTTGCTCATGTGCGCGCTTACCCACCAACCTTCTTTTATTCCGTGTCCTTATGTCAGGCCTACACCTTCGTATGACCAGAAAGATTGCCAGCATCGGCGTACACTAAAATGTCACGTAAATTTATATGAAGAAGAAAATCTATAAACAGAGTTTCTCTCGAGCAGACATCATGACAGCGGACTTGTCATCCTTAAGGCTATAATTGTATTTCAGTCTTTCAGAAAACAAGCCTGCTTGTCGAAACGCCGGCTCGAAACAACTTTGCTAAAACTACTGATTAAGCGAGTTGGTTCATGATTATTTTCAGTGTTTGTGTGTGTGTAAACAGCGATTAAAGAATGGGAACAACCCCTGTTCACAGGTTTTTTACTGCAAGCTTCCATCCTCCCCTTTCTGACGTTTCTTACAAAAAAGTATAGGGACACTAAGTTAATAGACTGATAAATGAGTACCTGATAATTCTCTATCGTTCCTGTTCCGATCATACGACTATTAGAACAGAAAAAATTAAGACTAGGTTTAATGTTCTGAGTTTGGCGAACAATCTTCGACACGTGCACGTCGCTTTATGTTGCGTCGCTCCTTGTGTACTTGGCCGCATTGGCTGAGAACATTTCTTTGAAACTTGCTACTTCAGACCTTGCATCTACTAACACAGCAGTCTTAGACATTACCTGAGGCCGTCAAAGTATGACGTCACTGCTAGCCGATGCGCGAGAACTTAAGGGTAGCATCGCCACCTTTACAATCTCTTATAGTTTCGAGAATTCCTTCGCTCACCGGACGTCCTCTCGTAGTACGGGTGATGTTGATAGAATTGACTTACTCCTAAATTGTTATTATGTTCAGAGTCATTTAAAATTAAGTGCGAATATAAAAGGATTAATATAACATTCGTCCACTGACGTAACTGCGTACCTGCAGCGTTAGAGCGCCATTCGCCTCGGCGAGGGCTTTCATCTCGAAAAAATCTTTCTTTAGCTTCTCTAGCTGTGAATGCAAATTACTGTTCATTTCTTTCAGCCTGCTGCACTTCCGCCGCAACGTCTTAGTTGCCGCGACCAGGGAGCGCATCTTCTTCAAACCGATCGACGTTTGCGACGTCATGGAGCGCCGCACTGGCCTCTTCTGGTGTTCCCCTTGTATAACTGAACTACAGTCCTCCATGTTGTCCTGACTTGATGGAAAATGCAACCACTCGGCCTCTTGTGCAGTTTCAATTGGGTTTTCAGAACTATATACTTCCCCAGGCTCCGCTGATGCTCGCTCTTCTTGAGAAGAATCTGCGTTGGACGTTCCCCTGTTAAGCCGAAAAAATAGCGAAGCATGACAGATATATTGTCCCGCTAAACGCATAAGGGAATACTGCTAACATTATTCTTATCCGTTGTTGTGTTAGACTTCAAGTTTTACTTACAGTATTTTTACTTGTATGGGTGCCAGCGTTGTTTCCCCCTGCGTTCGTTTTAGCCGCTTTTTCCGCGGCATTGGATCTTGCCCACGTG